>NW_006399814.1:10003180-10010819 GCF_000299155.1 Elephantulus edwardii
CTACTGGAGAAGTTTTTGGATGTGCATAGGGATTTGAGTCTTAGAATGTCCCATTCATCTATGTTATCTTCTCCTGGTTGTAGTACTTTCAAAGTTTCTATACACTGTTTTTCACACCAGATCTTTCACATTTCCTTTACCTATTCCTCACTGTACCCATAAATTTTGTGACCCTATGATTAACCCCTTGCCCATCCTCTCTCCTCTGCTTCTACACTTGCTCCCCCCTTGGGTCCTCATATCCATATTACTAGTTATCTTTCTATTTCTACAATAATGGTCTTAAACAGTATTTGTTCTTAAGGGACTGAGTTGGTTCACTTAGTATAATGCACTCTAGTCCCTCCTAAAGTATGTAGTAATTTTCTAAATCATTGCTTCTGCATGCTACGTAGTATTTCGTAGTGTGAATATGTCACAATTGTTCAATCCATTCAGCTGGGGTTGCACATTTGGGCTGTTTCCATGTTCTTGTGATGATGAATAACACTGTTAAGAACATTGGTGTAAAGATCTTTGTGCATCAGTTCTCATTTTCTCAGGATATATTCCAAACTGGAATGGCTGCATCATATGGAATTTCTATGTCCAGCTTTTTTTTAAGTTTTATTTTATTATTTTTGTGTGTGTACCATCACATCGGATCTGACTAGTATAGGAAGAGATTTCCCCTCCTTCTCCAGCAAAGCATCTGATAAATTTGAACCATGTACCTCTGGGATTGCAGTGCAGCTTCCTGTCACTAGGCCACCAGAGCTCCCTTTATGTTCAGCTTTTTGAGGACACACCAAACTGCCTTCCAGAGTGATTGTACCATTTTACAATCCCATCCAGAATGGGATCTCTCCACACTCTCCAATATTTTTTACTTGCTACTTTATTTAACTTTGCTACTGCTACTGGGTTGACATGGTACCTCATTGTGGTTTTGATTTGTCTTTTTTTTTAAATCAATGATTTATTCATACAAAATATCTTTTCTTCCCAATCAATTATTTATTCATTGCTTACACCTTTTTACAGAAAACTAGAATAACATAAATGACAATTATATACATGGATCTTATCGAAAGGAATATACAAGTATCAGATTGGTTTTATCTATAAAAAGAGACAATACAGAACTCATTATTATCAGCTGTCTATCATATTTGCTTTTCTCTTATTGTCAGTGATTTTGAGCATTTCTTCATGTGTCTGTTGGCCATCCAAGTATCTTCCTCTGTGAAAGGTCCCATATCTTTTGTCTATTGTGTGACCGGATTATCAGTTGCAAAAGACTTCCTTAAAGCAATAGAGAAATAAAGAACAAGGAGGTGTCAGTTTACATACAAGGTGTGCCTGGCTCAAGCCAATAGTATTTTCAATTACATCATATCCATATACAATTTGCACGACAAATAAGAAAAACTGAAGAGGAATTGACACTTGGAATTACAGTATTGGCAAAGAGTGCTGAATATACCATAGAATTCCAAAAGAACAACCAAATTATCCTGGAAGAAATACAGTCAGAGTGCTCCTTGGAAGCAAGGATGGAAGGTAAGCCTTTGCCTCACACATTTTGAAGATATTATCAAAAAAGGCCAACCCCTGGAGCAAGACATCACACCTGGCTGGAAAAGTAGAGGGCCATGAAAGAGAGAACAACCCTCAATGAAATATATTGACTGCAGCTGTGGCTTTAAGCAGAGCAGAGATGTCGGAATGGAAGAGGATCAGGCAATGTTTCAGTGTGTTGGCTATGAGGTTGCCATGAGTCAGAGCTGAACAAATGGTCCTTACTATCTAGCTAACAGTGTTTATTACAGTTCCCTGGGTTGTGCAAATGGTTGCTCACTTCTACAGATAACTACCACAGAACCGTTGTTTAAAGTCATTCAGCCTCACCGCTAAAGAAAGGCTTCGAGATCTGCTTTCCCAAAGATTGCAGCCAAACACTATAAGTCAGAATCAGTCCGACTGCAACACGTTTGACTGTTTTTCTTGGTATTATTTTCCACAAAACATCCTATGGGAACCGTGATGGTTTGGGTTGTTGAAAAGTGTAATGCAATTGGTTGGCCTGATAAAGACAGGCATATGAAGTGGCACTGCAACGAAAAAGAAATAAGAGAAGAATCACAAGTGAAAACAGAGCAGCTAGGGACCATTCAATGTAGGATAAAGAGCTTTGTCTGTTACCAGAGCTCCGCCCCACCCCCCGAAAATACTTAAATAGAAGAATGTAGGAAAGCAGTGTCTGTTGACATTGATAACCCAAAGTCTTCAGTAAATGAGTAACTTGAATTGAGGGTGCTTTGCCTACTCTATATATAACTGGGCAGAGAAGGGAATATATATTTTATAAAAATAGTAACATATAACAATAAGGCTTGTCCCAAACTGACTTGACAATTGCAACAAAAAAGTTGCAAAATTGCTTTGAACTGTTAGTAGTTTAGAAACATGAAATAAAATACTTAAGATCTAAATCTCAGTGACATAGAAGTTTTACTTATCTGGAACACCATATTTCTCAACCTTGCATACAAATGAATTGTCCTGAGTGTATATATAATATTCCAATTAAAAGTGTTGCTGTAAAATAGCTGAGGATCAATTTTTTCATAGAGTATGACTGGTTTTATGTATCAAATGATTTTTCCAAGTACAGAAGATGCTAAAGTACTCCTCTTCTGAATCAGTCTGATTCAACTTTTTTAAAGAGTAAATAAGACAATCATTCAATATCGCTTTCCCTAGAAGTGCTCCAAAGGCTAGTGAGATCACTTGAGATTTCAAATAGAACACCGCTTCATACTCTTTCAAGAATGTTGAGACTAGGTGAACTAAGCCGATCATCCATTCTTTTTTAATGGATTTTTTAAAGGTATATTTGACTTGGATTTGCCTGAGGAGAGGCTAGTAATGTCAGGCTTCTGCAACCCTACGAAGAACAATACCCTACAAAACCCTTTCTTTGAAACTAGTAAGTTGGAGCTGTCAGTAGTAAATAAATTGCATCCCAGAGTATCAAATGGCATTCCTGACAATTACCCTGAGAACCTTGAAAACAAGAACCTAGGAAAACAATGTCTGTTTATACTGATAATCCAAAATTTTTAGGAAATCAATAATTCAAGTTTTCTCATCTGTCCACTCATACATTTTCCATCTTTTAATTTTTGTATTCATCCCTTGTAAGAAACCCTGGTGGTGTCATGGTTAAGTACTTGGCCACTAAGGCAAATGTCAATGATTCAAATCCACCAGCTATTCTCTGGGAAAAAGATTTTTCAGTCTGATCTTGTAAAGATTACAGTTTTGGAAACCCTATAGGACTGTTCAACTCTCTTCTGTAGTTTTGTTATCAGTTAGAACAAATAGCAGAAGGTTGAGTTTGGTATGTTTTGTTGTTTTGTTTTGTTTTCTTGTTGTATACCATTGAATCGGATCCAAATGGCACAGGAGGAGATTGCCCCTCCTTCTCCAGCAGAGTGTGTGGTGGGTTTGAACTGTTTGCCTTTGGGATTGCCTCCAGGCCACCAGAGCTCCCTTGAGTTTTGTTTTTTATATCCACCCATCCATCCATCCATCCATGTATATTTTCATCTTTACAATTTTCCATCCGTCCATCTTTTCATCCTTCCTTCCAATTTTGCATCCAATTTTCTATTCAAGTATATGTCTGTTTTGCTGTAAATCCTAGCTGAATGCCTGATGTACATGCATAAGTCATCAAAAGTAGCCCAGGAGAAAGACCAGGGGTCCTGCCCTCATGGAGCTCTCAGTCTAGTGAAGGAGATGGAGTCACAGGAAATTAGAAGCATGAGAAATGCAGATTCCAGGATAAAACATGGAAGAGACATCTAATGGGAATGGAGGAGAAAAGTCTTTCCTAAAGAGGAGATTGCTTCAAGACATGCAGGGTAGGTAAGCATCATAGCTATTCAATGAATTAAGAGAGTCTCATTGCAGCTGGAGTGCAAGGTGAGGAGCAAGGAGAGACTGGAGGAGCAGACAGGAGCCAGCTTGTGAGGTGTCTTGTAAACTGTCCTGAGTAATTTAGAAATTATCTCATTTAATATCAGCGAACAGTAGATACACCTAACTTCCCTTTTTGTAAAAATGAGAGGTTGTTGTTGTTGATGCTACGTACTGTTGAGTCGCATATGACTCATGGCAACACTATGTATGTACAACAGCTTTGAAGCCTGTCCTGTCCTGAGCCAGTGCCATTGACTGACACACCTAACGCCAATTTTCCACTGTGTCAATCCATCTCATCCCAAGTCTTCCTCTCCTGGGCTGTCCTTCCACCCTTCTAAACATGGTGTCCTTCTCCAAGGACCAGTCCCTCTTGACCACATTCCCAAAGTGTGTGAGATGGAGCTACAAAATCCTAGTCTCCAAAGAGATGACAAATAAGCAAACACTTCTGAAAAACAAAAACTAAGTGGGAGGCATGATGCTTCCTGACCTCAAAACTACTGCCCAGTGGTAGAACCCAAAACAGCATGATACTGGTACAACTACAGGCACATAGACCCATGGAACAGAACTGAGAACAAAGAAATGGACCCAGCTATCTATGGTCAATTGATATTTGACAAGGAAATAAAACATATCAAATGGGGAAATGACAATCTCTTCAACAAATGGCAAAACTGGACTATTACCTATAGAAAGTTGAAACAGGATCCACATCTCATAACATAAACAAAAATCAACTCTAGATGAATTAAACGCCTGGGAGTAAAGCACCAAACCACAAAGTTCATCAGAGACAAACTGGTATCAAGTTTAGATGGTCTAGTCTATGGTATAAAGAAACTGCCAAATACAACCAGAAATGCACAATCTGGATAGGCTAAAATTAATGAATGGGACCTTCTAAAGATAAAATCCCTGTGAAAACCAAAAACATTTTTTCAACCAAGTGAAAAGAAAACCTATTGATTGGGAAAAAAAACAAAAAACATTTGGCAATACCATCTCAGACAAGGGTTTTATGAAAAAAAAAAAAAAGTTTACAGAATCCTATAGGACCTCCACAAGAAAAGACTGATAATCCAATAACAAAAGGGCAAAAGATATACTTTTCATAGAGGAATATATTCAGACGACCAACAGACACATGAAGAAATAGTCAAAATCACTGGCAATAAGAGAGATGCAAATCAAAACCACAATGAGATACCATCTCACCCCATCGGCAGTAGCAAAGTTTAACAAGGCAGCAAGTAACAAATGTTGGAGAGGATGTGGAAAGATAGGCACTTTTATATACTGTGGGTGGGATGGTAAAATGGTACAACCACTTTGAAAGGCAGTTTGACCATTCCTCTAAAAGCTGAACATAGAAATTCCATATGACACAGACATTCATTCTAGTTCTTGGGATATGCTGTTGTTATGTGCTGTTGAGACTCTTAGAACTGAGACACAGAGATCTGTACACCAATGTTCATAGCAGCATTGTTCACCATACAAGAACATGGGAACAACCCAAATGTCCAAACACAATCAAATGGATTGAAAAATTATGGTACACAATGGAATACTGCGCAGCATGCAGGAGCAATGATTTTGAAAATCACTATCTAACTTTTGTATTTTGTTGATAATGCAAAGGCATTTGACTCTGTGGATAATAATAAGTTGTGGTTGACATTGAGGATAATGGGAATCCCTGAGCACTTGATTGTGTTCATGCGGAACCTATACCTGGACCACAGAGGCTGTTGTGCAAACGGAGCAGGGGAGCACTACATGGTTTGGAATCAGGAAAAGGGTGTGCCAGCGTTGTGTTCGCTCTCCATACCTACTCAGTCTGTATGCTGAGAAAATTATCTGAGAAGCTGGACTCTGAGGAAAAGTGTGGCATCAGGATTGGAGGGAGATTTATCAATAACCTATGTTAAGCAAATGACACAACCTTGTTTGCTGAAAGTGTGGAGAACAAAACATTTGCTGTAGAAGATGAATGAATACAACCTTCAGTATGGTTGTATAATAATATCAAGGAAACAAAGATTTTTACCACTGGGTCAATAGACAGTGTTATGATAGGTGGAGAGGCGATTGAAACGGTCAACAGTTTCATCTTACTTGCATCCACAATTAACACTCTTGGTACCAATAGTCAGGAAATAAGGAGATGCGTTGCATTTGAAAAATGTACTGTTAGAAACCACTCTAAATTACTGAGGAGTAATGTCAGTTTGAGGGCTATGAGTTTACGGCCTGATTCAGGCCATAGTCTTTCTGATTACTTGCTGTGTAGCTGAGAGCTGGAAAATGAATAATGATTACAGAAAAAGGTTTGATGCCTTTGAGCTGTGGTGTTGGAGAAAAGCACTGAACATCTCACAGATGGCCAACAGAAAATATGCCTTGGAGAGGGTGCAGCCAGAGTGCTCTTTGGAGGCAAGAAGGAGGAGGCTTTGCCTCACATATTTTGGGCATGTTGCTAGGAGGGGCTATTCCTTAGAGAGGGACAGGATGCTGGGAAGGATAGGGGTGGGGGGGCGGTGAAGGAGAGACCTCAACCAGGTGGATTGACATGGTGACAGCTGCAACGAGCTCATGTGTGTTGGGAAGTGTGAAGATGGTGCAGGATAGCACAGGGTTCGGAGCCTTTGTTCACAGAGTCACTATGAGTCATACTTGACCTGGCAACACCTAACAGCAACAACTTGAAAGGGATTGGAGAGCTTTATGCCAAGTGAACTAAGTTCCATAAAGACAAATACTGTTTAAGACTATTATTATAGAAATAGAAAGATAACTAGTAAAGTGGGTATGAGGATACAAGGGGAGGGGAGGGGAGGGGAGGGTCAGAGGAGTGAGGATAGGCAGGGAAGTAATCATAGGGTCGCACTATCTGATGGATAGGCAGAGGGTGGGTAGAAAAAATGGGATAGATCTGGAGTGAAAAACAATGTATACAAACTTTGTAAGCAAACCAGTATAAAATAAAAATTTCATTAAAAAATCCTAGCCTACAAGGAGCAACTTGGTCTTATCTTCTCCAAAACAGACCTATTTGCATGACTCTTGGTGGTTCAAGACTCTACTCCAGCACCAAAACTCAAAGGCGTTGATTCTTTTGTCATCCTTAGTCATTGTCCAGCTCTCTGATGCCTAGCAAATAATTGCGAAGATCATGACCTGGATCAGGAACTCCTCAGTCTCTAGACTGACATAGTTTTTTCCTCACTACTCTGGAGAGGTCCTTGACAGCAGGTTTTCCCAATTCAATTTGGCTTTTGATTTCCTGACTGCTGATGTCACAGGAATCTCTGACCCAAAAAGATGGATGACAGTGTTTTCTGCTTCTTTTTTGTTTATAGTCTCTCTCTATACCTAGTCAATTTCCACCTAGTGGGATAGTAAAATTGGCCAATCCCCTCAGTCATACTCTACAAGTCCTGTTTACATGTTCCCTCCCAAACTAATGCCCATAGAATCAACATAGCCTTATATGGTAAAAAGTCAAAACCATAAGCTTAGAAAAACAATCAATTCATTATATCCCAGTGGATAAACTTGCATGTGAAGAGAAAAATCTACAGTGAAGAACTGGTTATAATTATAAAAGGCTGGTAATAAACCAAAAGTGTCCATCTGGGGAAACTGACTGAATATATATATA
>NW_006399814.1:10010919-10011943 GCF_000299155.1 Elephantulus edwardii
GCGAAGGAGAGGAAGACCTTTGGTGAGATGGATCGATTCTGTGACTGGAGCAGTGGGAATAAGTGCATTTGAGATGGCTAGATTGGCACAGGATAGAACAGCATTTAGAGCTCTTGTACATAGGGTCGCTATGAGTCGCAAGTGATTCGATGGCACATAACAACAACAACAACAACAATTAAGACAACATGGTACAGCCACAGACACATAAGTCAATGGAACAGAATCAAGAAAGCAACTCATGTACCTATCATCAGCTGACCTTTGACAAGGAAATGAAATTAATTATATGGGGAAAGGATAGCATCTTTAACAATGGTACTGGTAAACTTGGACAACTATCTGCAGAAAACTGAAGCAAGACGCACACCTTACACTAAAAACAAAAACCATCTCAAAGTGGATCAGGGTCCTAAGAGTAAAACCAAAGACTATAACGTTCATCAGAGGAAAAACTAGAAATGACTCTAGAAATCCTCATCTATGGTGTGAATAGACTTCCAAGTATAATAAAACCCCTACAACCAGGAAGGGAAAAAATAGAGGAATGAGACCTTTTGAAAATCAAATACTTAGTACAACAAAACACTTCTCTAACAGTGCAAAACGGAGGAAAGATTTTGGCAATGATATATCTGATAAATG
Organism: Elephantulus edwardii; assembly: GCF_000299155.1. Taxonomy (NCBI): domain Eukaryota; kingdom Metazoa; phylum Chordata; class Mammalia; order Macroscelidea; family Macroscelididae; genus Elephantulus; species Elephantulus edwardii. The sequence goes on from NW_006399814.1 coordinate 10,011,565, forward strand.
ACTCATTTAAAATTTATAGAATATTCCAGCATCTAAACAAGAAAAAGGAAAACAACCCAATCATAATACAGCATGAAATAGGAATAAAGACTTCACAAAAAAAAATAACATCAGAAGGCCCCAAAACACATGAAGAAATGGTAAAAATCTCTGAGATAGCATCTCTCCCAGCAACAATAGCATCTTTCAATAGGGCAGCAAACAACAAATGCTGGCAAGGATGTGAAGCAAACTTTCTTAAACATTGATGGGAACATAAATTGCATAAAAACTGTGGAAGGCAATCTGTGCTTCCTGAAAAAAAGCTGGAAATAGAAATACCATTTGACCCAGCTATCTCATTATTGGGAATATAATCTAAAAAAGCCAGAACAGTGAC
>NW_006399814.1:10013180-10021216 GCF_000299155.1 Elephantulus edwardii
GTTGGTATGTCGGAATTAGTGAAACTGGCTCAGGAGAAGGGTTCAGAGTTTCTGTACATAGGTCTTTATGGGTCGCAGGTGACTTGACAGCACATAACCACAATAACATATAAATGAACACCCTGCTACCATTGTTGTTTTTGTTTAATGCCATCGAGTCATAGACGACTCATAGCGACCCTATGAATGAACAGCCTGAGCACTGTTGGTACATAGAGTTTCCGGAGGCAAACCATTTCGGAAGTGGATGCCGCTCCTGATTCCAGGCTTGATTTAGTCGGGAAGCTCCAGCCAACACTGTCCACCATGGGTGCCCATTACCACGATTGGCACATCACCTGCTACCATTACAAGAGATTAAAGAAGATATTTATAAACAGGTGTGGAACAATCTTCAAGATGTAAAATGAGGAAAGCAATGCACTGATCAATTATCTGCTACTCAGGGAGGTGCTTTGCCGGGTTCACCTAGATTCCTCAGCTACCTAGAGTATTGGTGGCTCATATCAGCTCATACCAGAAGTTACCCAGGGCTGAAGAGAACAGCTATATCAATGACTATGCTCATATCCAATTGCTGATCAATGTAAAGGTACAAAGATCTTGTTTCTTCTTCCTTACTAAGATACATTTGAGATTATCTAGCGCCAAAACTTCCTGAAGGCCAGCTGAATACTTGGTTACAACTTTATTATAATTTAGTTCTTCCCTCCCTTTGTCCAATCATGTTTCCCTTTTCTCTGTCATAGGTGTTGACCCTGACTGTATCCCCAATAAACTTTCTGCCCTATAAATTGTCTCAGAGCCTGTTTCTTAAAATCTTTGCTATTGCCACCATTTGTGGAGGAAAAAAACCATGATGGGATAAGGATCAGGAAAAAACGAAATTATTACACATTCACAAACTTGCTCAACCATGTGGTGGGGGGAAGTATTTCTAGAAGTTCATGCAAAATCTTTACTATGGTATAACTTTGAGAACGAGAGCTGGTTGTGTAGGGGTCAGAGGAAAGAAGGAAAATATTTTGTAATTTGTTTTCTTTTTTAAATTCTCCAAAGTGGAAGAGATTGAAATTCTTTTGGAATTTGGATCCACTAGCATGCCATCTATTAAAAAAGCAAATAAATAAAACTGCCAACTCCTTTAAAAAGTAAAAGCAAGTGGTATTCAATCAAACCTAATAGATCTTTTCCAGCCATTGATGGTATAACACAGAATTCAGTATGAAGCCTCTGTCAGAGATGGCATCTTAAGACACAGTTCTGAAACTGTGAACTAGGTTATTCATGACAGCTACCTGGTAGGTTAACATTTCAGGGAGGATATTATTTCTTGGTGATTTAAAAACTCATAGAGATTTTCTAAGAGTAAGCCCAGCCATGAAAGAGTAATGAATCCTAGAGCACTCCTGACTGGGCACTTCATAGGGATATTTCCAGAATTCGGGCACTATTGAAGAGTCTTGGGCCTTTAGAGCTAACCCACATCCCCATTACAGAGGGCTGGGAACTTCTTGGTAATGTTGGTCCTCTTGCTGTGTGAAGTATGATAACAAAGTGCTTGAGTCTCAAGTCCTTTACAGGGAAGACATCTGAGAACCTGGCTTTACCCTACTTGGTGTTTCTGACCACCCAGCCCTTCAATACATTTTTAGGGTTTGTACTTTTCCAGATGCTTCTCCAAGCCCAACTCTCTGCTTTCACAATTAGCCAAGCCCTTAGTTCTTGAAAGTTCTTTCTCCTCCTATTTATGAATGTAAAGTTGAAATCCTCCAAGCAAGATCAAAGGTGAATTTCACAGGAACTGCTAAGTCAGCAAGAATGCTAGTTGGCAAAAGGAGATTGGGAGTGGAAGCATTTTCTAGTGCCTTGTTGATCCTGGGGGACCAGTAAAGCAGTAAATTTGAGGCAGAAAATTGGTTCTAGACACGCATAAGAATCCTTTATGAGGCTTGATCCTTCTCCATATACCACTTTTCTTCTCATTCCCTGAACTTTCTGCCCTCTGCCCTCCTCTTACCTCATTCCACACCATAATGAATCCTGATTAAATACACAAGATTCCTTCCATCTTCATTCTCTTGGTAACAATGTGAGTTATCAGGTGTGGTTTGGTCAGTCCAGGGTTATGATATATTCTGTCAATGGAAGAGTATTAACAAGAGAGAAAGGCTCTGGTCAACCTTTCAGACATTTCTGTAGTAGGATCTCTGGTTGTAGGTACAAAGTCCAGCCAATGACATCAATCCCTTCTCTTTCTTTCCTTGAACCATAAAATGATTGCTAAGAAGTACAACTGGAAAACAGTGATTAGTTATTATCTTAGGATGGGATATCTAGAAGGCAAAACCAGTGAAGTTTCTTTTCAATCTGTAAACTGAGTAAATAATTGGAGAATCTGGACTGTGGAATCTGGAATGTGGCCTCAGAATTGGAGGAAGACTCATCAACAATATGCCTTATACTGATAATGCAATCCTCCTTGCAGAAAGTGCAGAAGACTTGAAGCACTTGCTGCAGAAGATCAAAGACTACAGCCTTCAGTATGGATTATATCTCACCACAAAAAAAAAAAACCCAAAAATCCTCACCACTGGACCAAGAGACAACATCATAATAGATGGAGAAAACATTGAAATTATCAACTATTTAATCTTACTTTTATTCACACCCATGTAACAGTAGAAAAGAAGTCAAAAGACATGCTATATTGGGAAAAATCTGCTGTCAAGAACCTCTCCAAAATGCTAAAGACAAATAAGTCAATTTAAAGACTAAGGTATAACAGATCCTAGCCATGATGTTTTAAATGACTTCCTATGCATGTGGAAGTCAAACAATAAATAAAGATCAATGAAAAAGGACAAAGAAATTGTTGCCTTCAAATTGTGGTATTAAAGAAGAATATTGATTATCCCATGGACTGCCAAACTTGTCTCAGAAGAAGTATAATCAAGGTGCTTCATGGAGACAAGAATGGTGAAACATACTTATGTTCACATTCTTTGGGTATGTTTTCAGGAGGGACCAGTCCTTATAAAAAGACATCATGATAGAAAAGGTGGAGGGTTAGAGAAATAGAAGAAAATCCTCAACAATATGAACTGACACGGTGACCATAACAATGGGCTCAAGCATGGTCCTCACCACACTTGAAGCAGACTAGGGCACGGTTCAGCTCTGTTGCTCATACAATTGATGTAAGTCATAGTCGACTTGATGGGACCTAATAACAACATAACTATGTATGTATCTCATAGGCAATGCCTCTCTGACAGTTCAAATTCACCTGCTCCTTGGGAGAGAGATGAGCAATCTTTTCTCCCTTTCAATTTACAGCCTTGGAAAATCACAGGAGGGCCACCTATGAATCAAATCTGACTCAATGGCAATGAGGTGATGAGTTGAATTGAGTATATGTCTCTCTCTGTGTGTGTGTGTGTGTGTGTGTACCTGGTGGCCTAGTGGTAAGAAGCTGTGCTGAAATTTCAAAGGCATGCAGTTCAAAGCCAAAAACTGCTTCATGGGAGAAAGATGGGCAAGGTCCTCTTGTTTGATTAAGTACTTCTAAAAACCCATTGGAGGGTCAGCAATGAGTACACACACACACACAAACACATGTATGTCTCTCAAGAAGGTGGTTCATGAACTTTTTGGTGCTCAAACCTCAGTATAGAGACTTCTTGTCATGTAGTAGTTGGGACTGGCAAACTCAAGATTGGTAGATTAGAAGGCAAGGCAAGGTATTTGTTACAGAGGTTGACAAATCCAAGATCAGCAGTTCAGGCTACAAATTATTAGCTTTGAAGGCTCATGAATCGAAGACCAGCAGGCAATATGGCAGGCCACTGACTCAAGTCCAAAGAACTAAATGTGATAACCCAGATACAAAACCCAAAACAAGAAAAAAGCTAGCAGGCTTTTTCAGGGAGTTTATCTTTCTTTCTATATATGTCTTCAACAAAGACTATATTTCTGAAGAGACGTCCCATGATCCAGGGCCAGATCAAAAGTGTTGTATGCCACTACAACCCTCTTTTAGCAGATCAGGGCTGATCATATCAGGCCACTTAATAATGAATAACGGTATCACTACATAATCACCATACTGCAACATTTTTGTTAAGTGCCATTGAGTTGTCTGCGACCCATAAAGACTCTATGAACAGCAGCTCTGAACCCTACCCTAGCCTGAGCCAGTCTCATGAATTCCGACACACCAACACCTATTGCCCTAGTTATTGTGTCAATCCATCTCATCTGGGGTCTTTCTCTCCTACACTGACCTTCCACCTTTCCAAGCATGATGTCCTTCTCTAAGGATTGGTCTCTTCTAGCCACGTGCACAAAGTATGTGAGATGGAGCTTTAAAATCCTAGTCTTTAGGGAGAAACTTGATGTTACCCTCTCCAAGACAAACATATTTATTTTCTTGGCAGTCCATATATAAAACCAGAAAATGACAGCCAAGTTGACATACAGTCTTAACCATAACAGTAAATCATAACTATCAACAAGACCAAGAGTCGGTTCTTTGAGAAGGTCCAGAAAGTGGACAAACCATTGGTAAAGCTAACAAAGAAAAACAAAGAAAAGACACAGATAATCCAAATGAAAGATGAAAGGGGCAATGTCACAGCAGAATCAACTGAAATAAAGAAGGTGAGCAATAAAATATTATGAAAAATTATACTCAAATATTAAAATCTAGAGGAAATGGGCAAATACTTAAAGACTCATAACCTACATAAAAGGACACAGACTGAAGTAGAACTCCTGAATAGATCCATTACAAAAGGAGAAATTGAACAAGTCATAAAACAACTTCCAACTAAAAGAAGCTCTGGACCAGATGGTTTTACTAGCAAATTCCACCAAACATTCAGAGAACAGCTGTCACCAATTCTAATAAGGTATTTCAGAAAACTAAAGAAATGGAATACTTCCAGACTCATTCCATAAAGCAAACATATCTCTGATACCAAAATCAGGTAAAGACATCACCAGAGTAGAAAACTCTAGGCCAATATCTCTCATGAACAATGATGCAAAAATCCTCCACAAAATCCTGGCCAGCAGAAGCCAACAGTACATTAAAAAGAGAAAAAAGAAAAAAAAAAGAAAATAATTCGTCATGGTCATGTGGAACTTATAAGAGATATGCAAAGATAGTTTAACATAAGAAAAACAATTAATGCAGTCCATCACATTAATAAACAAACAACATGATCCTATTAGTTGATGAAGTAAAGGTCTTTGAAAAAGTCCAACAGCCTTTCCTGATTAAAACACTCAAAAGAGAGGAATTTCCTCAAGATAGTGAAAATTATATATGCAAAACCAGGTGCAAAATTGTTCTCAATGGAGAAATATTGAAGGCATGCCCATGAGAATAGGAACTAGGCAAGGATATATTGCAATATAGTATTGGAAGTATTAGAAAGAGCAGTAAGACAAGACAATAAGAAATAAGAATTTTACAAATTGGGAAAGAGAAGGTAAAACTATCACTATATGCAGATGATATTATAGTATACTTAGAAAACCCTAAAAATTCAGAAAGAAAACTATTGGGCATAGTCGACCAATTCAGTTAAGTAGCAGGATACAAGATCAACATACAAAAATCAGTTGGCTTTCTCTACAGTGACAAAGAGTATAAAGGAATGGAATTGAGAAAACCAATACCATTTACAATAGCTAACCACAAGATGGAATACTTTGGAATAAATCTAACTAGAGACACAAAAGAGCTATACACAGAAAATTACAAAACATTACTACAAGAAGCCAAAAGATATCTGGAGAAATGGAAGAATACGACATGTAAAAATGACAATTCTACTAAAGGAAATCTACAGGTTCAATGAAATCCCAATACAGCTACGAATTCCATTCTTAAATGTGATTGAAAAGGCAATTTCCAATTTTATCTGAAATAGGAAGAGACATTGAATAAGCAAAAAACTACCAAAAAGGAGAAACAAGGTAAGCAGCATCATATTCCCTGATCACAAACCCTACTGCACAGCATGGTGGTCAACAAGCACATAAATCAATTTACTAGAATTGAGAACCCAGAAATCAGCTCATCCACCTATGGCCAACTGATCTTTGACAAGAATATGGAACCAGGTAAGTGGGGAAAGGACAGTATCTTTAACAAATGGTATTGGAAAAACTGGAAAGCTACCTGCAGAAAACTTAAGACCTACACTTCACACCTTACACAAAACCCAACTCAGGGTGAATCAGAGACCTAGAAGTAAAAACAAAGACTACAAAATTGATCAGAGGAAAGGTAGGAAGAACTCTAGGAGCCCTAATCCACAGCACAATCAATCTTCCAAGCATCATTAAAAACCTACAACCAGGAGAGAATAAAAAATGGAACAATGGAACCTTCTAAGAATCAAATCCTTGTGCACATCAGAAACTTCTCCAATAAGAGGATGTGTCGAGAAAGGAACTCTTATACATTGTTGATGGGATTGTAAAATTTTACAACCATTATGGAAGGCAGTTTGGCATGTCATCAAACAGCTGAACATAAAAATTCCATATGACCCAGATATTCCACTACTTAGAATATACCCTGAGAAAATGAGAACTAAGGCACAGAGACTTGTATACTAATGTTCACAGCAGCATTATTCACCATCACAGGAACATGGGAATAGGCCAGATGTCCAACCACAACTGAATGGATTGAGAAATTATGGTACATTCACACAATGGAATACTACGCAGCACACAGGAGCAATGATTTTGTAAATTACTACCTAACTTAGGAGGGACTGGAGAGCATTATGTTGCTCAGTCCCACTAGAATAAATATTGTATAAAGCCATTATTATAGAATGAGTATAAGGATCAAAGGAAGAGAGGAGGGTGGAAGCAGAGGGATATGCAGGGGATAGGGGGGATTGAACACGGGGTTGTACAATTTGATGGGTGAGGTGGTGAGAGAAATGGGAAGAATCTGTTCTGGAAAATGATGTACTTGAATTTTGTAAATAAACTAATAAAAAAGTGAACTGGGCGAGGAAGAATAGAGTTCGAGTGGAAAAGGAAGGAGAGAGGTAAAATGTGCAACAATGAATGAATGAAAATCTAACTTTTCTGTAAACTTTTGTTAAAATCACAATTAAAATAAAAATTTATTAAAAACATTGAAAAAAGCCTTCTCCAACAGGGTCAGAAGAAAAGCCACAGACTAGGAAAAAATATTTGGCAAAGACATATCTGATAAGAAACTTATATCTAAAATGTATAGAATAGCACCTCAACAAGAAGGTAAACAAGCCAATGACAAAATGGGCACAGAATATGAAGACACTTCACCAAAGAAGACATTCAGATGGCGAACAAGTACATGAACAAATGTTCAAAATCCCCAGCTGTCAGAGAGATATAAATCAAACAATCATGAGATATCATTTAACCTTGGAAACAATAGTAAAGTTCAGCAGGGCAACAAACAACAAATGCTGGTGAGGTTGTGAAGAGATTGAAATGCTTATTCACTGCTGATAGGAATGTAAAATGATACAACCTTTCTGGAAAGCAGCCTGGCACTTCTCAAAAAATAAGTGCCCATTAACAAAGGAATGGATAGAGAAGCTGTGGTATATTCACACAATGGAATACTACGCTGCATTGAAAAACAAGGAACTCATGCAGTATTCAAAATGGGTGACCCTGAAGGACATTATGCTGAGTAAAATACCTTAGTCACAAAAGGACAAATACTGCATGGTGCCATTGTTGTAGAATGAGGCTGACATCGGGGTGGGGGGTAAGTCTGGAAAAAAATGTATAAATTATGTATACTGCATTGAAGCCAATGAGGGAAAGAACAGTTTAAAAATAATATATTTTAGGACATTATGATTATCATAAGAGTTTGGAATGAAGGTTGCAGAATGGAGTATACTCGGAGTGAGGGTGGGACGGTGCGGGGGAATTATATACCAATGAAGGAGTTTTGCTTTTGCTTTTAAAGAAGAGCGAACTGGGGGTGGGGGTGGGGGTGG
>NW_006399814.1:10021316-10037747 GCF_000299155.1 Elephantulus edwardii
AAAAAGTTAGAAATAGAAATGCCTTTTGACCCAGCAATTCCACTACTGGGAATATACCCGGAAAAACAAGAGCCATAACTGAAACAGATGTATATACACTGATGTTTATTATTGCATTATTCTCAATAACAAAGAGATGGAAGCAATCCAAGTACCCACCAACAAACAAATGGATAGAAAAACTATGAAACATTCACACTATCGAATACTACGTAGCACTGAAAACAATGAAATAATAAAACACTATATAATGTGGAGGAACCTTGAGGACATTGTTGTTGTTGTTATGTGCCGTCGAGTCACTTGCGACTCATAGCGACCCTATGTACAACAGCCCTAAACTCTGCTCTGTCCTGTGCCAATCGCACCCTCTCCGATACACCCATCTCTGTTACCCCAGTGACTGAATCAATCGTTATACTAAATATCTCAGTCACAAAAGGACAAATAAGGCATAACACTGTTGTTATAAAATAGGACAGGCATGGGGGAATGTTGGAGAGAAAATGGAGAAAGAGTGGGTAGAGAATGAACACTACATTAGAACAGATGCGGGGAAGAACTGTCTGAAGCAAGATTATGCACCATATGCATGAGAGCAACCTGGAACAAGGGGTGAATTGCGGAGTGGGCTTGGCAGTGGTGGTGGTGTTGAGAAAATGTGCAACAATGAATAAAAAAAGAAAAATATTGATAAAATATATTTTTAAAACAACAAAAAATCACAGTAATCATAAAAACAATACATATATTATGCACTTGTCCAATGAAATGACTGTTTAGTATAAAACAGTAAAGGCTATACTATTTAAAGCTTTATTATGACTCCCTAAACTTGATTATTAAGCTGCTATTGCTCTTCAGAAGAAAACATTTATCTTGTTCTTTTAGGAACTTGGATTATAATTTCAATTGGTCGCGCCTCCTAGCTCTCAAATATTAAGAGTTGAAAGCCCTTTCCAGAAGCCATTCTTCCACTTATTTTTCCTTTGTTTTGTTTTATTCCATAGGAAAGAAATGGCATATTTCTCACATGGATGATCTGTTCTCAGCCAAAGTGTTGTACAGGACTCATCTTCTTTAGGATCCTCTTTTTAAAGGATAGCATATATAACTGCAAAAATAAACACTTAAGATGCACTCAGTTTAGGGAGCTCTGGTAGCCTGGTGGCAAGAAGCTATGCTGCAATACTGAAGGTGTACGGTTTGAATCCACCAGATGCTCCACTGGAGGAGGGGCAATCTCCTCCTGTGCCAGTGGGATCTGATTCGATGGTACACAGCAACAGCAAAGATGCATTCATGTTAAGCATACACATACACATATACTATACACTTTGAACTTGGTATAATGGTTCCATGCAGCTATAAGTGTATATTTCTCACTCACACTTGTAGCTGCATTAAACCATTATATGAGGCTGAAAAGTACCGAGATTGTTTTCATAAAGATTAAAGAAGAGATGATAGAGTAAGTCCAAATTCCTATCCCATTTTAAGAAATTAAATAGCATGCCAAATGTATTATAACAGTATACGGACATTGGACTAGAGGCAGCACAGGTCAATGATGCCCAAAATGGGTCCTAACTAGAGCACTAAGTTGCTTCCCACAGGGTATTTCTAGGTCAGAACATATTCGTCAGTCTCAGCAAATCGAGAATCGGGGCAGGCCAAAGCAGCTGTAATTTGTGGCAGGGAACCACACAGGAAAGAGCTGCCAAGTAAGTAATAATTTGCCCAGAGAGTTTCAGAGATCTGCAAAATCTCAAGTCTTTAGTTGAGCATGTGCATGTGAGGAAGTTATGAGTGCCAGGAAAATTGCACTTGGAAAGAGCAAATTAAGTGATCATACAGAGCCAGGAATAACTGGTGTTCCCACTGTTGTTGTTGTGTGCCATCAAGTAGGAACTGACCCTCCAGCGGATTTTCAGAGGCAGTTAATTGCATGGGAGGAGATTGTCCACCTGTCTCCTGAGGAGCACCTGGTGGATTTGCCTAAGTAAATATATGTCTCCTGATTTAGTGGAAAGGAATTTTGCTGTAAAAAAATTGCAAAAATACACAGTTCCTACTAGACAGTACAGAACCATAACAATACAGAGAGCTCTGGTGTCCTAGTGGACAGAGTTGTGCTGCCAATTCAAAGGCAGAAGGTTCAAATCCATCAGCCTGCAGCTCCACAGGAGAAAGACGTACAAAGTACTCCTTTGTGATTTACAGCCTCTGAAAATGTGCTAGAGGCACAGCTATGAATCATTTCAGACTTCATGATAACAAACTCAAGGTTTTTTAAATTTAAACAGGGGGTAGCGTACAGAGGTACAGAGTGCTGCTAACAATGGGTTGCTTCATCAGTAGAGAATGTTTTTATCAACAACCTATGTTATGCAGATGAGACAACCTAATCTCACTTACTGAAAACAAAGAGGACTTGAAATGCTTGTTACAGAAGATCAAAGACTATATACAGCCTTTAATATGAGTTACAGCTCAACATCAGGAAAATAAAAGTCCTCACCACTGGGCCTATAGGCACCATCATGTTAGATGGAGAAAAGATTAACATTATTGACAATTTCACCTTGCTTGGATCCAAAATCAACATTATTTGTATCAGTAGTCAAGAAATCAAAAGATAAGTTGCATTGGGAAAGTCTGCTGTCAAGGACCTTTCCGAGGTGTGAAGGAGCAATGACATCAGTTTAAAGACTAAGGTGCATTTTTCAAATCATGGTCTTTTCAATTACTTTCTGTGCATCTGAAAGTTGAATAATGAATAAGGATGACAGAAGAATTGATACCTTTGAGATATAGAAGAGCACTGGTTATCCCATAGACTGCCAAAAGAATGTCTTGGAGAAAATACAACCAGAGTCCTTCTTAGAGGCAATGAGAGTGAAACTTTGCCTCACATACTTTGGATATGTTGTTGAGATGGACCAGTCTCTGGGAAAAGACATCATTCTTCAAAAGGAAGAAGGTCAATGAAAGAGAGAAAGATCTTCAACAGAAACAACGAAAGCTACTCTGGTCCCTGTTAACAAAGAACAAAAGCAGGACTCAAATAAAAATAAAAGAAGCAAACTATTTCTGGGTGGCTTAAATGCATCCTGGAACAAAGTTCAAAAATATTTAATGGAATACAAAAATATGAAGCACCATACTATAAATAAAAGTCACACTACCTAGCAGGCATTTAAAAAATTATCAGGTTTAGAAAGAGATAGGAGAACAATACACATAATGAGGTTGTTGTGTACTCTCAAGAAGGAACCAATCCATAGCTGACCCTCTGTTGGCTTTTCAGAGGCAGTTAATTGCCCATCCTTCTCCTACAGAACAGCTGGTGGATTTGAACCACATGCCTTTGGGATTGCCGTGCAGCTTCTTGCCACTAGGCCACCAGAACTCCCTAAACATATTGAAAAAAAGAAATAAATCAAAACAAGCAGATCCAGAGATTATACAAATGGTAGAAATAGGAGACAAGGTTATTTAAATAGTTATAATCATAGCCTTAAAACACCAAAAGCAAAAGCTATGAAAGAAAAAAACAACAATTTGGATTTCACAAGTGTGTAAAATTTTTGCTTGATAAAAGATATTCTCATGAAAATGAAATGACAAATTACAAATTGGGAGAAAATATTTATAAAACGTCTCACAAAGCACTTATATCTTGAACATATAACAAATTATTATAAATCAGAAGAAAAGAAAATCTTATTTTAAATTTGGGCAAAATATTTGAACAGGCATTTAACGTAGAAGATACTTGGATTTCAAATAAGCATGTTGTAGTTATTAGGTGCCATAGGATCGAGTATGACTCATAACGACTCTATGAACAAAAGATCTGAACCCAGACCTATTCTGCACCATCCTCACATTTCCTGACATACAAGAGCCCATTGCAACAGTCACCATATCAATCCAATTTGTTGAGGGTCTTCCTCTCCTTCACTGACCCTTCACACTTCCCAACATCATGTTCCTCTCCAAGGAATAGCACCTCCTAGCAACATGTCCATTGTTGTTGTTGTTGTTGTTATGTGCCATCAAGTCGCTTGCGACTCATAGCGACCCTATGTACAACAGACCTAAATGCTGCTCTATCCTGTGCTAACCTTGCTGTCTCAAACACACTCATTCCCACCACCCCAATCACAGAATCGATCCATCTCATCGAGGGTCTTCCTCTTCTGCACCATCCTTCCACTCTCCCAAACATGATATCCCTCTCCAAGGACCAGTCCCTCCTTACAACATTCCCAAAGTATGTCAGATGAAGCTTCAGAATCCTTGACTCCAAGGAGCAGTCTGGCTTCACCCTCTCCAAGACAAACCTGTTTGTTCTCCTAGCAGTCCATGGTATATTCAACACTCTTCTGCAGCACCACAGCTCAAAGGCATCAATTCTCTTTCTAACATCCCTAGTCCAACTCTCTGATGCACAGCATGTAATTGTGAAGACAATAGCCTGGATCAGCGCCACCTTAGTCTCCAGCCTGATATTGTTGCTCTTCAGTACTCTTGAGAGGTTCCTCACAGCAGACTTTGCCAATGCAATTCGTCTCCTGATTTCCTGGCTGCTGTTACCAAGAGTGTTGACGGTGGAGCTAAGTAAATTAAAACTGTTAACTATCTCAATCTCTTCACCATCCATACTGATGCTACCAATTGGCCCAGTGGTGAGAATCTTGTTTTCTTGCTGTTGAGCTTCAATCCATATTGAAAGCTGAAGTCCTTGACTTTCTGCAGCAAGCTCTCCAGGTCCTCAGTTTCAGCAAGCAGGGTTGTGTCATCTGCATAACACACCTACAAAGTGTGTGAGGCAAAACCTTATTATTCTTGCCTCCAAAGAGTACTCCAGCTCCACCCTCTCCAAGACATAACTATTCATTCCCCTGGCCATTCATGGGATGTTCCGTGGTCTTCTCCAAGACCACAGCTCAAAGGCATCAATTCTTTTTCTATCATCTTTATTCATTGTCCAGTTCTCAGATGCATAGCTAGTAATCAGAAAGACTATGGCCTTAATCAGACACATCTTAGTCCTCAAACTGACATCACTGCTCCTCAATAATTTGAAAAGGTCCCTAACGGCAGATTTTCCCAGTGCAATGTGCCTCCTATTTCCTGACTGCAGGTACCACAGGTGTTAATTGTGGATCTAAGCAAGATGAAGCTATTGACAGTTTCAATCTCCACTCCATCCATTATGACTGCCTATTGGTCCAGTGGCATAGGAAAAGATAATAAGCATAAGAAAAGTGTATGTTACAATCCAAGTGAGATTTCTCTATACAACCTGTAGAATGACTGATGACCTTAATGTGTTGTGCTGTTAGTCAAAAGGCTGCAAGTATTTAGTAGTTCGAAACCACCAATAGCTCCTCAAAAGAAAGATGGTCAGTCTCCTTCCATGAAGATTTATAATCTTAAAATCCAGAACACTTGATCATTCTAATGTGAAACCTATACTTGGACCAGGAGGCAGTCGTCAGAACAGAGCAAGGGAACACTGCATGGTTCAAAATTGGGAAGGGCGTACGCCAGGGATGCATGCTATCTCCATACCTTTTCAACCTATATGCAGAACAGATTATCCGGGAGGCTGGGCTCTATGAGGAGAAATGTGGAGTCAAGATTGGTGGACGATTTATCAACAATCTGCATTATGCGGATGACACAACCCTGCTTGCTGAAACTGAAGAGGACCTGAAGCACCTGCTGCAGAGGGTCAAGGACTGCAGCCTACAATATGGATTGAGGCTCAATGTCAAGAAGACAAAGATTCTCACCACTGGACCAATTGGCAGCATCAGGATGGATGGCGAAGAGATTGAGATTGTTCACAGCTTTAGTTTGCTTGGCTCCACAGTCAACACTCCTGGCACCAGCAGACAGGAAATTAAAAGGCGCATTGCCATGGGAAAGTCTGCTGTTAGGGACCTCTCCAAAGTACTGAAGAGCAATGGTGTCTCTCTGGAGACTAAGGTGTGTCTGATACAGGCCATGGTCTTCTCAATCACTTGTTATGCATCAGAGAGTTGGACAATGACCAAGGAGGATAGAAGGAGAATTGATGCCTTTGAGCTGTGGTGCTGGAGAAGATTGTTGAGAATACCATGGACTGCTAGGAAAACAAACAGATTTGTCCTGGAAAGGGTTAAACCGGGTGGCTCCTTGGAGGCAAAGATTCTGAGGCTCCCTCTAACATACCTTGGACATGTTGTGAGATGAGACCGGTCCTTGGAGAAGGACATCATGCTTGGGATGGTGGAGGGACAGCGCAAGACGGGAAGGCCCTCTATGAGATGGATTGATTCAGTGACTGGGATAATCAGGATGGGAGTGTCAGAGACAGTGCGATTGGCATAGGACAGAGCAGAGTTTAGGGCTGTTGTACATAGGGTCACTATGAGTCGCAGGAGACTTGACAGCACATAACAACAAACAACAACATACAGAGAACAGCTTCTTGATTTAGGTATAGATTTTGCATGAGCACAATTAAGTGTTCTAGGAGAGGATTTAATTTTCCTTGGAATTAAGGCTCAAGAAAACAGCTGTCAAAAATATCAGAGTATGTTGTATTTGGAACATCTGCAGAAGAACTTTTAAAAATGTTAAAAAGCATTTTGAAGACTATGGTACACCTGACCCAAGCTTTGATATGTTCAATTGTCCCATATACATTCTGAAGTTGAATAATGAATAAGAAAGACCAGAAAAGAATTGATGTATTTAAATTATAATGTTGACAAAAATATATTGAATATATGACCTGGTTACCAGAGAGAGCATGGTGCTGTGTGCGTGGGTGTTGTGGCAGTTTTTGCACGTGAAGGACTACTCTGCCTCCAGGAGCCAGGCAAGCCAGGTTTGGCCTAGGATTTAAGGCAACAGTGGGCTTCAAGCCCAGAAGGGGATGAGGGGAGAGAAGGCGGCCATGTTCTCCCAGGTTTGCTCCGCCCAGGGCTGCTTTTCATTGTTTTTGTTCAGACATTCCTCTAGGTCTTATAGCCCCGGTGTACAAGTTGCCATACCGCGGTTACTTGTGGTTTCTGTGAGGCTGAACACTGTGACTCTGATGTGTCAAATGCCGTTAATGGTTGGCTACCCAATGAGCACAGAGTGTAGGGTGGAGCTCCGAGATTAAAACAAGTGTGGAAGGAGGAGTGGCATCCTCTTCCACAGTAGCTTGCCTCTGGAAACCCTATGAACCTGGAGAGAGAATGAAAGGCACCCAAGCGTCTAGGAGTCTCCTTCATAGGGTTGCTATGCCTCACCTGCAACTCGACGGCACTTAACAACAACAACAACAACATATTGCCAGAGAAAAAACCAAATATGTCTTGGAAAAATTACAGCTAGAATTCTTCTTAGAAGTAAGGATGGTGAGATTTTGTTTCATATACTTAGGGCATAATTGCTGAAGGACATAATGCTTGGTGAAGTAGTCAGTGAAAAAGAGATGAATTGACCCTGTAGCTACACCAAGAAGTTCAGAGACAGTAATGATTATGAGAATGTCTCAGAAGAATTTTGTTAATCCCTGTGAGTCGCAGTCAACTCTATGGGCATAACAACAACATATGAAATGTTAGTGAGCATGTGGGGCAATTGAAACTCTCATCCACAGATAGTAGAAAGGTAATATGCTACACACTTTGGAAAATATTTTGATAGTATCTTAAAAAGTTAACCAAATAACTCGGTTATTTTACTTCTAGATAGTTATCCAAAGAGAAAAGAAAGTACACATCCACAAAAAAGACTTATATACAATTACATATTGTAGCTTTCTTTTACCCCCAAACTAGAAACCATTAAAATTGTGATCTACAGGTGAATGGATAAACACTATGGAGTACTACTCAGCATTGAAAAAGGAACTATTGGTATATAGGAAAACCTGAATGGATATCAAAATACATAATTGGGTAGAGTAGGGGGGGGAAGGCCAAGCAAAAAAAAAAAGGAACAAATTTATTGATGGCATTTATTAAAAATCCCAATTAATATGGGAGCTCTGGTGGCCTACTGGCAAGAAACTGCATTGCAAACCTGAAGGCTCGTGGTTCAAGGTCACCAGTTGCTCAGTGGGAGAAGGCTGGACAATCTCCTCCCATGTAATTAACTGCCTCTAAAAACCTGCCGGAGTGTCTGCTATGGGTCAGTTCCCATTCTACAGTACACAACAACAATAATGAATGTGAATTAATCTATTGTGACCAGAAGCGGAATATCATTTACTTGGGAAGAGGGAAAGGTGGGAAGACAGGAATGGATTTACTTTGGGGGTGATGGACACATTCATCATTTGAATTGTGGACATGTTTTCATGAATCAAAACTCTTCAAATAAAAAAAAAATAAAACCTCTTCAAATCATACTCTTTCAACACATGCAATTTAATAGATCTCTTAATTAAGCTCATGGGCAATATATTGAATGAGCCAGAAAGCATCAGAAGAAGATGGAGGGAATACACAGAGGCACTGTACCGGAAAGAATTGATTGACACTGAAAAATTTCAGAAAGTACCGTGTGAATAGGAGCCAGTGATAATGAAAGAGGAAGAGAAAATTGCATTGAAAATATTGGCAAAAAAATAAGGCCCTAGGAATCGACGGCACACCAATTGACGTACTTCAATTAAGAGATGCAGTCTTGAATGCACTCACTGGTCTACGCCAGGAAATTTGGAGGAGGACTGTCTGGCTAATGGATTGGAAAAGCTCCATATTTGTTCCTATTCACAAGAAGGGTGATACCAACTGCATGTGAAAATTATAAAAAAATCATTGATATTACATGCAAGCAAAAGACTGCTGAAAATCATTAAAAAATGGCTGGAAGAGTAAATTGATAATAAATCACCAGAAGTTCAAGAGGGATTTGGAAGAGGCCATGGCACCAGGGATATCATTGTTGATGTCAGATAGATACTGGCTGAAAGTATGGAGTACCAGAAGAATGTCTATTTGTGCTTTATTGACTATGCAAGGCATTTGACTGTGTGGATCATGACAAGTTGTGGCTGATTTTGAAAAGAAAAAGGGAATCCCAGAGTACTTGATTGTGCTTATGTTGAAAGTATACTTGGAACAGGAGGCTATTATGAGAACGGAGCAGGGGAGCACTGCCTGGTGTGGAATTGGGAAGGGAGTGCATGAGGGTTGGTTCAATCTATATATTGAGCAGATTATCTGAGAAGCTGGACTCTATGAAGAGGATTGGACTCTAATCTCAGGACTGGAGGGAGACTCATCAATAAATAACCTGCGGTATGCAGATGACCCAACCTTACTTGCTGAAAATGAGGATGACTTGAATCACTTGTTGCAGATGATAAAGGAATGCAGCCTTCAGTATGGATTGCACTGCAATATCAAGAAAACAAAGATTCTTACCATTGGACTGATAGGCAGCATCATGATAGATGGAAAGAGAATTGAAACTGTTAACAGCTTCATCTTGCTTGGATCCACAATGAACAGCCTTGGTATTAACAGCCAGGAAATAAGGAACCACACTGCACTGGAAAAATTTGCAGTTAGGGACCTTTCCAAATTATTGAGGAGTAGTGATGTCAATTTGAGAACTAAGGTGCATCTGATTCAGGCCATACTCTTCCCAGTTACTAGCTATGCATCCTAGACCTGGACAATGAATAAGGATGACAGGAAAAGAATTGATGCTTTGAGCTGTGGTGTTGGAGAAGAGCCATAAACATCCTGTGAACGGCCAAGAGAATGAACAGATATGTCTTAGAGAGGGTGCAGCCGGAGTGCTTTTGGGAGGCAAGAAAGAGGAGGCTTTGCTTCAGGTATTTTGGACATGTTGCTAGGAGGTGCTATTCCTTGGAGAAAGACATGATATTGGGAAGGGTGAAGGGTTGATAAAGGAGAAGAAGACCCTCAGCCAGGTGGATTAATAAGGTGAGTGCTGCAATAGGCTCTTGTGTGTCAGGAAGTGTGAGGATGTTGCAGGATGGGACTGATTTCGGACCTTTTGTTCATAGGGTTGCTATGAGTCATACTTGGCTCAATGGCACCTCACAACAACATTTAAAAAATGGTCTGATTAGGTGTCCATACCTGAACACCTGGGAAGGATCTAAGTGCCCACCTCGTTCTTCCTTAGCGGGCCTCAGTTGGTGTGGATCTTACCAGTTAACAGCTGGACTCATCATCTTAACACTTGAGGACCTGACACCTGAGATGAGACCATGAGCAGCAGTGGTCACAGGCTCACACCCTGGTGGGAAGTCTCGCTTCCTGCCATTTAACCTGCTTGGTGATGGCCTAATGGTAAGAAATAAATAAAAGGAAAAGCTCACAGAGTGTCAGGCACTGATGACAGCTGCACAAACGTCTGCTGTGGTTATGAGAAGTTCAGCGTGAGCAACGAGGAACTGCTCGTTTCAGGCTTGAAGCCCACATTACTTCTGCTTAGAAGCTTTAATATCCCTCGGAAACCCTCTCCTTTTACGTTCCCCATCGCTTCCCTGGAACATCTCCAGAGGGCTCCGTGATTAGGTTGCGTACAAGTTTCCGATCTCACAGCTTCCTTTCAGTCATAAATCACCTCTTGCACACTCGCTTTCCCCTTCTCATTGTTCTTTTGTATTAACAGCCCCAAATCCTGAGAGCATTTGAGAATGGTTCCAATTTTGGTTTGAATATCGGTTTGGAAGCTAATGTTTGGCTTTTTTCAGACTTCACTCTGGGAAGGTTTATTCCTACAAATTGGCCATACCAGGGATGTGGGGTCGGGTCTGTGAGCTGCCCCAGTTTGGTAGTTTCACCAGTTCTTCAAAGGAAACAGATTCTTTTTAAGGCAGGAGACCCTGAGCTCACTGTTTTTCTTTAGACTCAGTTTCTGAGACAAAAATCTATAGTTAGGGGACGGGAGCAAGGGAGCAATAACCATATGTCTTCTATTGTGTCAGCTGCCATTATTGTTAATTGCCACTGGGTAGATTCTTTTTTTTTTCTTTTTAAAATTAATTTATTTTTGAGTGAAGATTTACAGATTAGATTGGTTTTTCACACAATCGTTCATACATACAAAGGCACTTTTCAAGTACGCATTTGCACAAACCAAGCCCAAATCCTGATGGCCTAATGGCAGGAAGCTGAGCTGCAATCCCAAGAGCATGCGGTTCCAGGCCATCAACTGCTCTGTGGGAGAAGGATGGACACTGGGTAGATTCTAACTCAAGCCTACTTCACGTGTGCAGAATAGAGCAGCCCTGTGTGTTTCAAGGCTGTGGCCATTGAGAAACAGATGGCCAGGCCCATCTTCTGTGACCTCACTGAATGAATTTTAACTGCTCGTCTTTCTGTGCTTTACTATTTGCCCACAGTTGGTAGATACTTTAAAAAAGAATTCTTTTAAAGATAGATTAATTTCTGTTTTGAAAGTAGAAGATTAAATATAAAACACAATTGTGTTTATTATTTAAAAAGAAACCCTTAAATACATCATAACTGACCTTCCAGTGAGTTTTTGAGAAGCTGGAGGGAGGTTGTCCATCTTTCCTATGGAGTCTTTGGTGGATTTGAGCTGCCAGAGAGGTACAACCTTTGGATTAGCAGTATTGCTCTCTATCGACTGCACAAGAGTTTCCAGTGTTTGTTATAAAGTTCTGATATTCTTCCTAATTTTCTACAAACATCCTTCTCCTACCTAAGTTCTGCTTCCTGCATAGGTTGCTGAGCTCCTACAGGGGTAAGTGAGAAATCATCCTATCTCATTAAATGCTGCCGTGGGGGCCTCTCTGGCAAGGAATAGGCCTGCTCCAGACATCACACTCAGAAACAGGCCTTTGGTTGTGCTCCTTTGGGAAGATGAAAGAGGAGCTCCTCCCACACTGACTTAGGAAAACTGCACCCCAACCCAGAACTGAAAAATGAATGACACTCAAGTCAGAAGAAATTCACTCAAGGGCACCACGACGGGCCAGTGAGGTCTTCTAGAAGGCTCTCGCATAGAGAGATGGCTAGTGCACAGCGTCTATCATTTACCAGCTAGATCCAGCCCTTCAGCTGCAGGTCAGGCTCTTCCTGGCATCCTCTGGCCTGACGTGGGCCTGCCTGGGCACACCTTTGAGTTTGCAAACTCAAGCTCAAGCTCAGACATAGCCTTTTCCTTCCACCCTTACTCTGGCCTCTGATTTTAGAGTCCAGTTATTCATCATTCCCACACAGCTAGTGTGAGAAATCTGCGTGCTGCACCCTCCATGTGTGCCCTCTGACTGGCCTCCAGATCACTGGCCACAGGCTTCCTGCGCTCAGTCAAAGCAAGGCTCAGGTTTACCTGCTGGGATGAATTATTGATTTAGAAGCTGCTCCCTAAGGCTCTTTCTTCAAGAAGTCATCAACATTTCAAGAGACTGATAGAGTCTCTTGCAACTGAGGAGGGAGATTATTAATCTATTTATTAATGTGAGACAATGTCTCTTTTGAAGTTGATATGTCTAATTGTGGAAGAGAACAAAAGCATGACAATTACAGTCAGAGACAGGCAGAGAGCACCTGCTCCCATGACGTCAGGACTTGTTCCAGGCGCCTCACAAAGCGCCTGGAGAGCTCACTCCCAGCCCTGCTGAGTGGGATTCTTGTTGGGGAAAGTGGAAAATATAAGAGTCTAACATTACCAAATCCTGGAAATGGACTACACACCTGGCAAAACATTTCGTATGCCCTAGCTGATTTCTAGTGCATGCAACACCACTATGAAGAATGTAATATTTTTATCTTTATACTCCAAACAAGGAAACTGAAACTTTGCATGATTAAGTGTATAAAGAGATTCTGACTTATAAGATTCTACACAGAACTGTTCATCCTTAAGCCACGCTTTCATACATCACTTTATGCCCACACCTGCAAAAGACTGCCGGAAAAGTTAGGGACCAGCTTGAGGAGCCCTAGTCCACCTCACTCTTGAGCTGCTGGTCTGTTCAAAAACTACAGAAGAACTAGCCCAATGGATATCTTACCCTGTGCTCCCCAGATAGTACCCAGATGTAGACCGGTCAGCCAAATTCAGAAAGGTCGACCTGCTAGAGAGTCCCATTCTACAGATGAAAAGCTTGGGACTTGGAGAAGTTAAGTAACTGTCAAAGTCACAGAGCTATTAAGGGGTTAAGCTAAGAGTCAGTTCCAGAGCTACTAAGAGGTAAGTCTAAGAGTCATATCCAGAACTAATGCCTTGAAATACAACACAGTATGAAGAACTCGTCTAAAGACTCCAATACCTGTAAACTAAGAAACTCCCAGAACAATCTTCAAAATGCATGAAGTCAGCTTCATTTCCCTCAAAGGTAATATGAAGGTAAGTGCACTGATAACACAGAACAGGGGTGATCTTTTGCTAAGATACATGTATATGACAAAAAAATTTAGCAAACACTGAGTATTCACCAAAGGATAGCTTCCATTACAATTATTATTATTGTTATTACTGCTATTGCTATAGGGAACTCTAGTGACTTGGTGATTACAGAGTTGGATTGCAAATCCGATGGCAGACAGTCCAAATATTCATTAGCTGCTCATTGAGAGAAAGATGTTCAATCTCCTCCAGGGAGATTTAGAGCTTCTGAAAACCAACTGAAGTGTCAGCTATGAGTCACTTCCAACCAGAGGACAATGAGTTGTTTTTGATGTGTTATTGCTATTGTTATTATTACTATTGACTACAATGTTCATGTTACTCGAGCACTTGCCTTTCTTCCCTCACTGAACTATGTTTTCTCATCTCATTTCTGCTTTCCTTAATGGTCCCCACAGAGTTGATGCTTGTAATAGACATTTTGCACTAAATTGTTTGTTTAATCTTTGCTCTCATCACCTATACATAGATGAAAGCGATTACCTCGATAAGCTAATTTTCTTACATTGCAGACTTGAGGGCCCTTTCTGCCTTTTCTACATCTTCAGCTCCCTTTGCAGCTCTGTGAGAACTCTTGGGCCAGAGAAGTCAGCTGAAGTTCAGATTCCACTTCTCTTATGCTTTTGTCTTTCTCATACTACACAGCAAGTGCCTCAAGAAAAATATCTGTGTTTGTCCATTTCCTTGTTCCTCTGTGCTGGGTCTACAGTAGATGTTCAATAAATGTTTGCCAATTGACTGAAAAACCTAATCTGAGTATGTAAAAACAAACAAACAAACAAAAAAACCTAAAACAACACTAGGTGGCTGACATAGGAACACATAACAGTGACAGCTCAATGTTGCCAGCATCTGACAAGACTGAATTTTGAGAGAAGATATTTCAGAAATTAGAAGATGGCAGATTGTCACTACTTTTGTAACTTTGCCTGACTAGCTACATTTCACTGATGTCAAGTTACATTTAACTCTACTGGGTGTATAAATAGTTCATATTCTGTTTTGAAGGCATCACTCCTGAAGCTTCTTGTTTCATAGGATCTTGATTTTAATTATTTAGCCATTACGATGAAATGTCTGGCCTCTTGTTAGCACCAACATTTATTAGCTGGGATTTTAAACACCTGATTAGGGATTACCTCACCCATCACTCATGGCAGCTTTGCAAGTGTTAATCCATCTTAATGTAGGAATGGGGCCATGACTTGGTCCTGTACAGCACTCTTATTTGACTCTAGCACTGACTGCCATAGTTTGCAGAATGTCTAGGATTGTAACTTCACACTCCAGAGATTTTGAAATCAATTTTGTGGTTATACAAGAGCAGTCAAAAATACTGTGTAGTTAATTCCACAGGTGAGAGTAAGGCCATCCTCAAACTTTACTAGGAATCTATGGACTTAGAATTGCATGAAGAATATTACAGTCAACTGGAAGTTTTGTGGGTTTTTTAAAATTAATTTTTTTTTTAAGGACGATATCTGGGATCTGCATGACATATGTAGATTCCCAGCTGTTAGGCTGAGACACAGTTTTATGTTCAAGGAATTCTCAGTGTCTGTGAGAAGTATTCAGCCAGGCTGGACATCCACTGCTACAAATTAAGGCTATTTAATTCAATGAGCTCATCAATGAAATTTTCTAGACATTAGTAGATTGGAAGAATTGGCTTAGAAGAGGGTTGGAGCAATGGCAAGGAGTGGTGATCCCAGGTAAATCAGGAATTAATAGTTGGGGGGAAATGGAAATATATGATAGAAACAGAAAGAATTAAAAAAATATCTTTGTCTTGAGTTGTTGTTGATATGTGTTGTTGAGTCACCTGCGACTCATAGTGACTCTATTCACAATAACTCTGAAACCTGTCTTATCTCAAATTAATCTCATTGCCTCCAGCACACTTACCCTTATTACTCCAGTTACTATGTCAATCCATCTCATATGGAGTCTTCCTTTCTTGACTGTCCCTCCACCCTTCCAAGCATGATGTCCTTCTCTAAGGATTGGTCAGTCCCTCCTAGCAACATGCCCAAATTATGTGAGACAGAACTTCAAAATACTGTCTTGGTAATGTCCCCTTTCCTCTGTTCCATGAAGGAATTAGTGGTTCAGTGGTACAGTTGTCACTTCCCATGCAGGAAGTTGGGTTCAATTTCCTGCAGATATGCCCATATAAAACCACCATCTGTCAGTAGAGGACTGTGTGTTGCATAGGACTAGTGGCATTTCTAGCCTAAGACAGATTAAGAAAAGCATGCCTCGTGATCTACTGGGAAACTTGGCTAATGAAAAATCTATGGATAACAAAAGAAGCAGAAGAAGAAGAAGAGGAGGAGGAAGAGGAGGAGGAAAGAAAGAAAAATTTCTATGGATCACAATATCTGTAACGAGTCAAGGGTTAGGTCCCTTATGCATGTGGTCACTAGGAGGCTGGGGTCAATTTAGGTATGCATAGGAATCAGACTGATTACATCTGCAGAAAGAACTGCTAGAGAAGTTCAATATCAGCTGTGAAAACTAGGCCAGGAGCTGATTGTGGAACAGACCATCAACTACTTATATGCAAGTTCAAGCTGAAGGTGAGGAAAATTAAACCAAGTCCATGGGAACCAAAATATAGCTCCCACCTGAATTTCAGAACCAGCTCAGGAACAGGTTTGAGGCCTTGAACACGAATGAGCAAAGACCAGATGAGTTGTGGGAGGATGTCAAATGTATCATCCAGGAAGAGTGCAAACGGTCATTACAAAGACAGAAGACGAAGACAAGAACAAAATGGATGTCAGAAGAGACTCTGAAAATTGCACTGGAGCTCAGAGAAGCCAAAGCAGAGGGAAGAATTCAAGATCCTAAAGAGTTGAATAGAAGATTTCAAAAGGCAACACGGGAAGACAAAGTAAAATATTACAATGAAATGTGTAAGGAGTTGGAGTCAGAAAATCAAAAGGGCCGAACTCGCTCAGCATTTCTTAAGCTCAAGGAACTGAAGAACAAATTCAAACCTCGAGTTCCTAT
>NW_006399814.1:10039317-10052546 GCF_000299155.1 Elephantulus edwardii
GTGCGATTGGCACAGGACAGAGCAGAGTTTAGGGATGTTGTACATAGCGTCGCTATGAGTCGCAAGCAACTCAATGGCACATAACAACAACAACAACATCAACAACTATGTTCCACAGCATGTCTCAACAGAGTGCCTGCCATATTGAATCATGTCCACTTTCCAATAACATTTAGTTTATGAGCTCTTTGAGGGAGGGACCACGTTTGATTCCTCTTAATTCCTCCAACTCCTGGCATCAGGTCAGGGACAAAGTAGGAGGTGATGACACGCTTATAGGGTGAGTAAAGCAATGAGCAGGACTTTCCTATTCATGGATGTCTGCACCCTAAGTCCTCAGACATGAGCAAGGTAGGTTGGTGAGGGAAACAGCTTTCCTTTTTCAAATTATCAGCAGCCCCTCCCATCCTCCTGAGAGCCAAACCCCTGTCCCTAAATGTTTTGTCTAATTCCCTGAAAAATTAATATATTTTGCAAATTACCCCAAATCTACCCCAAACCTCACATCCCTAGGTCAAGAATGCTGGTTTTGTCCCATGACTGTAAGCTGGTCACTGCTTCCAGAAGTTAGTTCCCAGTGATTGCAGGAAGACGTCTGAGGAGCTGAGGGAGCTGGGTCAGGAGTGATTGGAATTGGATTTCAATCCTCACTTGTCACCTGCTGAGTTCTTCCTGAACACCAGCTCTTTATGTGAAAGCTATCTGAAGACAGGCAACCACTAGGGTATTGTGCTGAAAAACCACACCATTATTTCCTGTTCTCAAAATGTAGAGATTACGGAAAATAGCCCTCTAATACAGAAGCTTTCCTTTTGGTGATTCAGTGAGTGCACTAAATACAGAGTCTTGCCAGATTCCTGGTGTAAGAGCTGTTTCCCAAATTTTGTGGGTAGGAGAGTGGGAGATTGAAAAGTTATAAAAACTGCACAGGATCCCATGTAGAGAGATGATAGAGCAGGTCAGAGCTCCCATTCTCTTGGATGTCTCGACTATTCCTTGGAAAGGCCTCAAGTCACGCACGGTTCTAGTCTCTCATCAGTTCCTGGCAAAGGAAAAAAAATACTACATTTAAGAAATGTTATATTTAAGAAATAAAATCTAGCATCACATAGAACAGCGGTGGTGTGATAATGAATTCTGTACCAAATCTTTAAGGAGTATACATACTTGAAGTGAAGGGGAGGTACACAATAACTGTTCTTATAGAATGAAACCCATCTGAGATCCTAGGAGTGGGTCAGAGTGTTGTGTGGATCCTTGAAGGAGAATGAGAGCCCACATGCCTTCACACTGGGAGCACAGAGGCCACATGGAACTTAGGAGTCTTGGTGATAAAGCTCAAGGATGGAGCAGGTACCTAAAAAAAAAAAGAGAGAGAAACAATAATGTTTAAGAAGAATTGTAAGGGTGAAGGGACATATAAAAGAGGAAGACCCTGAATGAGGTGGATTGACACAGTAACTGCAACAATGGATGACTCAGAAAGCATCAAAAAAAGATGGAGGGAATACACAGAGTCACTGTACCAAAAATAATTGATTGACATTATAAAAGTTCAGGAAGTACCATATGAACAGATGCTAATGGTAATAATGAAGGAGGAAATAGAAGCTGCATTGAAGGCAATGACAAAAAATAAAGCCCTATGAATCAATGGGATACCAATTGACTTGTTTCAAATTAACAGATGCAGCCTTGGATGCACTCCTCAATCTATACAGGGAAATTTGGAGGACAGCTATCTGGCCAATGAATTGGAAGTGGTCCATATTTGTTTTCATTCCCAAGAAAGTTGATCCAACTGAATGTGGAAATTATTGAAAAATATTATTGATATCACATGCAAGTCAAATAAGGCTGAAGTTCAATTAAAAAAGGCTGGAACAATACATAGATAAGGAACTTCCAGAAGTTCAGGCAGGATTTAGAAGAGGTCATGGCACCAGGAATATCACTGCAGATGTCAGATGGATCCTGGCTGAAAGTAAGGAATATCAGAAGAATGTCTATTTTTTTATTTTCTTTAGACATAGGAATTAATGGAGGTAGGGAAAACTGAGGCAGGCACAGCAAGGGTGTTCGGTTCCTGGGGGCAGGCCCAGTTGAAGAATGTCTATTTGTACTAACGACTACACAAAGGCATTTGACTGTGTGAATTATGACAAGTTGTGGCTGACATTGAGAAGAATGGGAATCCCAGAGCACTTGATTGTGCTCATACAGAACCTATACCTGGATCAGGAGGCTGTTGTGTGAATAAAGTATGGGAGCACTGCACTGACATAGTTTGGAATTGGGAAGGGAGTGTATTAGGTTTGTATTCTCTCTCCATACCTGTTCAATATATGCTGAGCAAATTATCTAAGAAGTTGGACTCAACAAAGGGGAGTGTTGCATCAGGATTGGAGGGAGGCTCAACAACAACCTGAGTTATGCAGATCACACAACCTTGCTTGCTGAAAGAGAGGAGGACTTGAAACACTTGCTGCAAAAGATCAAGGAATGCAGTCAATATCAAGAAATCAAAGATTCTTACCACTGGACCAATAGGCCATGTCATGATGGATAGAGAAGAGATTGAAACGGTCAACAACTTCATCTTGTTTGAATCCACAATTGACACCCTTGGTGCCAGCAGCCAGTAAATAAAGAGACATATTGCACTGGGAAAATCTGCAGTTAGGGAACTTGCCAAATTATTGAGGAGTAGTGATGTCAGTTTGAGGATTAAAATGTGTCTGATTTAGGCCATAGTCTTTCCGATTTCTAGCTATGCATCCAAGACCTGGACAATGAATTAGGATGACAGGAAAATAATTGATGCTTTGAGCTGTGGTGTTGGAGAAGAGCACTGAACATACCACGGATGGCCAAGAGAATGAAGATATGTCTTAGGGATGGTGCAGCCAGAGTGCTCTTTGGAGGCAAGAATAATGAGGCTTCACCTCACATACTTTGGACATATTGCTAGGAGATGCTATTCCTTGGAGAGGGACATGATGTTGGGAAAGGGAGAGGGATGGCATAGGAGAGGTAGAACCTCAGCCAGGTAGATTGATACGGTGAATGCTGGAATGGCCTCTTGTGTGTCAGGAAGTATAAGGATGGCACAGGATAGAGTAGGTTTCAAATCTTTTGTTCATAGAGTCCCAATGAGTCATGCTCGACTCAATGGCACCTAACAAAAAAACAGTATCATAGCAATAGGCACACACATAAAAATAGAAGAAAAAAGAAAAACCAATGATATAACTCAACACCTCCATCAAATAGAAAAAGAACAACAATTTTACTCCACACTTTCTAGAAGAAAAGAAATTATAAGGACAAGAGCTGAAATCAGTGAGACAGAAAACAGAAAAACAGTTGAAAACAGTTGAAATAAGACCAGGAGCTAGTAAAAGGATCAATAAGATCAGGTGCTGAAAGGATTGATAAAATTGACAAATTACTAGCAAACTTAACAAAAGGGGGAAAAAAGAGAGAGAAAATACAGATAATTCAAATAAGAAATTATAGAGCTGACATCACAACAGAACCAGATGAAATTAAATTGATAATATCGGAACACTAAGAAAAGCTATATTCTGATAAACACACAAACCTAGAGGAAATGGGAGAAGGGCAGAGCGAGGGGGTACAATGTGTGTGGCAGAAAGTGTCTCAGCGGACCCCATAAGATGCAGGCACAAATAACTACATCTTTCTTGAAACTCATGTCCTACCCAGATTGACAAGAGAGCACTTATATTGATATAGAACACTTGGACAGACCTATCACAAAAGAAGAAATTGAAAAAGTCATAAAAAGACTTCCCCATAAGAAAAGTCCTGGACCAGATGGCTACACAATTGAATCCTACCAAACATTCAGAAAGGATATATTACCAACTCTACTTAAACCATTTAAAAAAGTTGAAAAAGAAGGAACACTCTCAGAGTCATTCTATGAAGCAAACATAACCCTAATATCAAAACCAGACAAAGATATTACCAAGAAAGAAAACTACAGACCAATATCTCTCATGAACATAGACACAAAATTCTTATAAAAACTTAGCCAAAAGAATCCAAAAGCATATATATATATATAAAAGATTCACTGTGACCAAGTGGGATTCATCACAGCATAGATTCATGCAAGGATAGTTCAACACAGGAAAAATAATTCACCATATTAACAAAATAAGTACAAAACCCATATGATCTTAGCAATTGATGGAGGAAAGGCATTTGACAAAATCAAATACCCTTTCCTGATCAAGACACTCAGTAAAATTGAAATAGATGAGAATTCCCTCAACATAGTGAAAAGTATATATACAAAGTCAAGACCCAACATCATTCTTAATGGAGAAAAACTAAAAGCATTTTCCTTCCTAACAAGGACTAGATAGGATGCCCACTGTCACCACTTCTATTCAATATTGTATTGAAAGTGCTTGCTAGAGCAATATGAAAAGAGAAGGAAATAAAAGACATCAAGATTGGCAAAGAGATAGTTAAACTATTGCTATATACAGATGATATGATAGTGTACATAGAAAACCCCAAGGATTCAATAACGACGACAACAACAACAACAACAACAACAACAAAAACATGTTGGAGTTAATAGGTCAGTTTAATAGAGTGGCAGGATATGAAAAGATCAATATTCAAAAATCAGTGGGATTCTTTCACAATAAGAAAGAAAATTCAGAGAAGAAAATCAAAGCTTTGCTTTAATACCATTTACAATAGCCAACCACAATTGAGATACTTGGGAGGGAACCTAACTAGAGATATAAAAGACCTATGCAAAGAAAACTACAGAACATTTCTGCAAGACACAATAAAAGACCTAAAGAAATGGGGAAATGTGCTTGTTCATAGACAGGAAGATTCAATATTGTAATAACGACAATCCTGCTAAGAACAATCTACATGTTCAACGCAATCCCAATACAGATACCAAATTCGTTTTTCAAGGACATCAAAAGAGAAACAGTTAAGTTTGTTTGGAGAGGAAAGAGACCCCAAATGAGCAAAACACTTTTGAGAAACAAAAATGAAGTGGGAGGCATAGCATTCCCTGACCTCAAAACCCACTACACAGTGGTAGTAACCAAACATGGTACTGGTACAAATACAGACATATAGACTAATGGAATAGAATTGAGAACCCATAAATAGACCCAGCTATATTTATTTCCACAAGGAAATAAAACCTATGAAATGGGGAAATTGCAACCACTTCAACAAATGGTACTAGCAAAACTGGACTTCCACCTACAGAAAGCTGAAAACAAGATCCACTTCTTACACCATACACAAAAGCAACTCAAAGTGGATTAGAGACTTGGGAGTAAAGCCCCAAACCATATAGTTCATGAGAGACAAACTGAAAAGGAATTAAGCTTAATAGGTCTAGTCTATAGTATAAAGAGACTGCCAAATACAGCCAGAAATGCACAATCTGAAGAGGATAAAATTGGTGAATGGGACCTTCTAAAGATTAAATTCATGTTTGTATAAAAATTTTTTCCAACAGAGTGAAAGAAAAACCAACCAACTGGGAATAAACATTTGGCACTACCATCCCAGACAAGAATCTCATAACGAAAATGTATAGAATCCTCTTGGGTTTCCACAAGAAAAAGACTGATAACCCAATTACAAAATGGACAAAAGACATAGAATTTTCACAGAGGAGGATATTCGCATGGCTAAGAGACACAGGGAGAAATGCTCAAAACCACCGGCCATAAGAGAGATGCAAATCAAAACCACAATGAGATATCATCTCACTTCACTAGCAGTGGCAAAGTTTAACAGGACAGAAAGTCATAAATGTTGGAGAGGATGTGGTATGATAGGAACTCGTATACAATTTCGGTGGGATTGTACAATGGTACAACCACTCTGAAAGGCAGTTTGGCATTTCCTCAAAAAGCTGAACATAGAAATTCCATATGACCCAGCTTTTCCATTGCTTGAAATATATCCTTAGAAAATGAGAACTGAAGCTCAAATGGAGACTTATGCACCAATGTTCATAGCTGCATTATTAACCATCCCAAGAACATGGAAACAGCTCAGATATCCAATCACAATTGCATAGATTGAGCAATTATGATACATTCACACAATGGAATACTACTCAGTATGCAAGAACAATGGTTTGTAAATTACTACCTAACTTGGGAGGGACTGGAGAGCTTAAGCTGAGTGAACTCAGTCCCACAAGAAGAAATACTCTATAAAACCATTACTGTAGAATGAGTGTGAGGATCCAATGGGGGCGGGGGGAACTGTTAATCACAGGGTCACATAATTTGAAGGATCGGTGGAATGAAGGAAATAGGAAAGATTAGGTGTGAGAAACAATATATTCAAACTTTGTAAAAAAGTTAATATTTTTTAAAATAGTGATATTGCCACTACTGAAAAATCCTACTCTTAATAATAATCCAAAATATGTAATTATTTGTGCCACCATTAAGCATTGGAATTCGTGTTCAACATAGGATGCATGTAAAGAATTCAACAGAGGTAAGCCACAAATTTAAATTTGGGCAAAATCAGAAGAGTCAAGATTTCACTCAGCGGATAATGCATAGTCACAGAAGAGGGAAAAAAAAATATATCTGGGGACAGAGAAGGAAGATCCAAGGACCTGCTGATGTTTCAGGTTTGTGTAACTAGCTGCACCATTTTCTCAGACAAGGCACACAGGAAACAGAAAGAAACCAGTCTGTATGTGAACATGTGAGTGTTCCTGAGAACACAGCACCGATGGCAAGTTTTAAAGGTCAGAACCCTGGGCGCTGGAGTCTAAGATAGAACGTGCCTGGGAGCTAACTGGGTCCTGATGAGACTGAAGCTACCCAATAGGTGCCATCTGGAGGCATCTTGAATGTGTTGAGAGGAAATGGAAGGATATCCATGTGGGAATCCTTCAAACACAGAAGGAGAAGTGAGAAGAGTGGTCACAGTGGCTGGAAATGGAGCTAATAAAACTGCATCCTGTAAGAAAAGGATGCAATGCATCTAAATTCAAGGGTGAGGGCAGATGGAAATCTGTAAGAGGGCAGAGCCGACAAGGAGAGATGGTGAAGGGATTGGAACTGAAGTTGGCTGACCTCAGCCTGGTGCCCTACCCACGGCTGTCCCACGCTGACTTGGGGCAGTGAGGACCCATGAATGGCCCACTTGTTTGAAGGAGTAGGTTGGCTGAAGTTTCCCTGTCACGGACTCACAATGATGATTCACAGTTACAGGAAGAGAGTCTGGGGTTGCAGGACGCTTTCTTCTTCCTTCCAGCAGAGCTGCCAGACCCCTGGGGCTGCAGTGACTGCTCCTGTAGCAGCCTTTGCCTTAAGTACATAAATACCGCTTCCCTCCTGTGGGGAGGCATTCTTCAGGGGCCCCCTCAGAGGTCAGCTGAACTGGGAAGGCACGTGCCCTGGCCAAGGGAGTCTTAGAAATCTGACCTCAGGAGATGCAGACAGCAAATTAACATCAAAAGGGTTGCTCAGTTTTTCTAGTCTTTAGAAAAATGCAACTGAAATCGGGGATGAGGTGTTATCTTTCCCTTAGCAGACTGAACAGAATAGAAACGCTTGATACTACCTGACAACAGGCATGTGTGTAGTTTCCCCAGCATAGTATTTCATGTGATTATCTGATTCAAAGTGGCCAAAGATAATCCAACTTATCTGATGCCTAGCTCCATTTCCTTTCCCACAATTTCTAGTTTTCCAACATTCAAGCCATGTATGTTCCATGTTCCAAGTACTAAACGATGTTTGCTGTTAATTTTCCTCATTTCAACGGATTTTCAATCTGGACTCTATAACTATCCACGTTCCTCTAGGGGCGAGTAAGTGATGCAAAAGGAAAAAGTGTTTGACAGCTAACAGAAAGGTTTCCTCCACCAAGAGATGCCCCGGAAGAACTGCCTGGTGATCTGCTTCTCTAAGATCCGCCACTCAGATCCTGCAGAGTGCAGTTCTGTAGTGCCACATACGGGCTTGCAAGGAGTCAGAGGCACCACCCACCAAAAATGTAAACCCCCCTTCCCTTTGTTCTCACTTCCACACGTAGGCACTCATTCCTTGGAATGTTTATTGTAACTTACAAAAGCAAAAATTTGGAGACCATCTAAACAGACATCAGAGGGCATGGTTTATCATTCCTGTGAGGTTTATCTCTACTGCTGTTATGTGCTGTTGAGTCAGCTCTGCCTCATAGCCACATTATGTGCAGCACTGAGAAACACCGCCCAATTCTGCACCAATACCACAATCTCTGCTGTGCTCAACCCTGTGTTGCAGTGACTGCCAAGTCATCTCATTGAAGGTCTTCCTCATCTCCTATGACCCTCTACTACTGGGTGTAGCTATTAAAAAGAGTGAGGCAGGTCCCTCTGTAGATGCAGAAGAAAGTTCAGAATTTTTATTTAAATGAAAAAAACATAAAAAGCAAGTTGGAGTTCTGAGACAATATATATAGTATGACATATTGTTTATGTATCAATAACAACCTGTATGCTCACAAAAATAGCTCTGGAAAGAGGTGCACCAATCAGTGTTTTTCCTTTGAAAGCAGGTTAGGGAAAGGAAGTGAAAAAAAAAAAAGGCTGTTGCTTTTTCCTTTATATACTTACTCACCTGCTGTTTGCATTTCACCATGGAGCTGGGCTTCTTGTGAAATTTAATGCTTAGAAGATGGCTTTCAAACTTGGGCAGAAAAACCCCAGCCTCATCACCTTCTACCCAGGCTGCTGGTACAGGACTGGTAACCATGGCACTTTGAGGCCAGGAGAGTCCATAAGAGTCCTGGTAGTATTATTTCCTGGATACAGTTCTCATTCCCATCACTATCACTAATATATTAAAAAGAGAAAACCCACTTTGACATCTAGCCACCAAGGGCATAGGTGGTCTTCCTTTTACCACCTGTTTTGTGACTGTTCCCTTTCTCTAATTACCCATGTCTACTTACCTGGTGAGGGGCAGGGGCAGCAGCTTACAGGAGCTGCTTTCTTGTGACAGGAGCACAGTGTAGGAACTAAGTGACTTCTGGGCTCATCCTGTTCCTATGTAACAGCACTGGGGTGGAAATTGGTGCAAGGGGCCATTTACATTCTTAGCTATTTCCAATAGTCTCGTTCCTGGGAGTCAAATCTGGTGCAGGGACTGGCAAAGCTAGCTGCACTCCACAACCCAAACCCTGAAACTCCGGATGATTGCTTTGGGTTCAATCCAATGTAGCTCCAAGTCCAACAGGGAAGCATAGCCATTGAGTATTGAGCGTTCACTCAGTATCAAGTAGAGTGCACCCAGAGACACCTGAGAAGGAAGGTCTGGTGGTTTAATTTTCTTTTTAAAAAAATTGGTTTGTGTGAAATCATTAATATACATTGTGTTTCAGTCATATACATTGTATTTTATACAATTAATATGCCTATAATCCCTTCATCTTTTCAAGTCTCCATTGAATCTTTCTTATACCTTCACCCTGCCCCTGCCCACTAACCTCTCTCTGCTATCCTGGTGATTGCCCATTTCTCTTCTTCCCCTTTTAAACATTTATAGACATCCGCTCAATTTTCCCTCTTATTTTCACAATGTTGTTGTTGTTATGTGCCAGCTTGTAACACTGTGCCAATCTTGCTGTCTCAGACATACATATCCTCATTACCCTAGTCATTGAATCAATCCACCTCATCGAGGGTCTTCCTCTCTTGTGCTGTCCCTCCATCCTCCCAAGTATGATGTCCCTCTCCAAGGATTGATCCTGCCTTGCAACATGGCCAATGTGTGTCAGATGAAGGCTGAGAATCCTTGCCTCCAAGCAGTAGCCTGGTTTCACTCTCTCCAGGATAAACCCATTTGTTCTCTTAGCAGTTCATAGTATATTCAACTCTCTTCTCCAGCTCCACAACTCAAAGACATCAATTCTCTTTCTATCATTCCTAGTCATTGTCCAGCTCTCTGATGTATAGTAAGTAATTATGGAGACTATGGCCTGGATCAGGTGCACCTTAGTCTCCAGTCTGATGTTGTTGCTATTTAGTACTCTGGAGAGGTCCCTGACAGCAGACATTCCCAAAGCAATTCGTCTCCTGATTTCCTGGCTGCTGGTACCAAGAGTGTTGATTGTGGTGCCAAGTAAATTAAAATTGTTAAATATCTCAATCTCTTCACCATCTAATATGATGCTACCAATCGGCCCAGTGGTGAAAACCTTTATTTTCTTGATGTTGAGCTTCCATCTATATTGAAGGCTGCCATCCTCTTCAGGAGAGCAAGCAGGGTTGTGTCATACGCATAAAACACAGGTTGTTGATGAGTCTTCCTCCAATCTTGGTGCCACATTCCTCATAGAGCCCAGAGTCCCAGATGATCCATTACACTTATAAATGGAAAAGGTATGGAGACAGGACACATCCCTGGCATACACCCTTCCCAGTTTTGAACCATGTGGCGTTTCCTTGCTCTGTTCTGAAGACTGCCTCCTGGTCCAATTACAGGTTTTGCATAAGCACAATCAAATGTTCTGGGATTCCCATTCTTCTCAGAGTCAGCCACAGTTTGTTGTGATTCACACAGTCAAATGCCTTGGCATAGTCAATGTAACACAGATAGACAATCCTCTGGTACTGTCTGCTTTCAGCCAACATCCCTCTAACATTAGCTATAGTATCCCTAGTAACATGACCTCTTCTAAACCCAGCCTGCACATCTGGCAGTTCTCTTTTAAGGTACTGTTGCATTCATTTTTGGATAATTTTCGGCAGAATTTTGCTTGCATGTAATATTAATGATATTGTTCAATAATTTCCACATTCTGTGGTCTTAAAGAGTATTTTTTTTTTCTTATGTGACTGAGTTCTTTCATCCAGCATGTACTTTACAAAGATCAGCCACTGAAAACCCTGTGGCGCACAGTTCTATTCTGAAATGTGGCTTATCTTTCCTACCCAAAGTGGACTGTGGACCAGTGGCATGAGCTTGACTTGGAAGCATGTTTGAAATGCATCATTTTGGTCTCCAAGTCTACTGAATTGTAATCTGTATTTTAACAAGATTTCAGGGATATTAAAGTTTGAGAAGCAGTGTTCTTAGTATTTTGTATCTGTAAGCTCATTTAATCTCTGAACAGTTCCTTCATTTGAGTTTTATTATTATCTTGTTTTACATGTGAAGAAATTGAGGTTCAGAGAGGTTAAAAAATTGTTTTAGATCACAGCTAGCAATTCCTATAGAGATGATTCAAACACCATTTGCCTTTACCATCAGCCATCACATGACTGCTGGCTGTGTTTGGAGTAGAAAAAAGAGTTTCTTTAATGTTACAACTATCCAAATGGCAGAGGGCTTAGGATGTCTTGTAAAGAATCAGGAGAATAGTCTGGTAAAAACCACATTTTCCAAAATTATAGAAATGGAGAACAGAGTGTGGTTTCCAGGGTATGGGATGTGGAGTGGATCATCATGGTGATAGAACTGTCCTGTGTCAGCAGCAATATTCTGCTTGTGATATTATACTATGACTTTCCAAGACATTATCAGTGACTTAAACTGGATAAAGAGTGCAAGAGATTTCTCTCTGAGCTATTTCTAAAAAACTGCACATGAATTTAAAAATTAAAATATTTTCATTGAAAAAGGTCTTTAGACCTCTAAGTTTAGAACATAGCTAAATGAGTCAAATTTTATATATATGGGTCAGAAGTGTGTCCCAATTAAAATAAGCAAACCTGAAGGCCTGGGGAATGAGGACTGCCTCCAATACCAAGTGCAGCCAAGTGACAAAACCGTTTGTGCTTCAATATCTCACTCTCTTCAGTTGTACAATCTCATTTACAACACAGACAGACAGACAGACATATACCTCCACTTGAACAAACATGGTCGATGAGTCATTGAAAAGGAAAAAAATCTGATAAAACAGTATTGATGAAAAAGAAGAAGCTATGAGAACTCCAAGGTGGAGAAACCATATGGGCTTATTCTTGGCTTGAAGTAGGAAGAGATAAATATCCTTTGGGCTGGAGTCAATTTTTAAGAACATAGAGTCAAACTCAAGTCCTGCTCTTTACAAGATGTCTTTGGAAGGAAATTGATTGCTAGATGGGACATAAAGTGTAACTGATTAATTAGCAGTCTGCGAGAACACACAGCCAACAGATTAAGAACATCAATGCTTGTGCACACGAGTGTGTGTGTGTGTGTGTGTGTGTGTGTGTGTGTGTGTTTTCTTCTTCATCATTTATATGTCATGCTGTTGTGTATCACATGAACTTCTGACTGAAACTGATGATTTGCTCAGGCCACCTGAGCTAGACGTTTGCAGGCTTCCTTGGTTGGTTTTTGGTTTTAAAGGTGATGATCCTAAAGTGAAGAGAGGGCTTCCCTGAAGTGCAGTTCCTCCAGCTAATGCATTCCTTCAGTGGACTGTTGCCTACGGCAACCTTGTGACAGCGGAAGGCTAGTAGGTGCTGCTGACATTTCTGTAAGGGGATCTAGGTGAGACAAGCACATCTTCCACGTATTTGTTCAGAGCAATTTGGGGGACCTGTTGGATTGATGGGAACTCAGTAACGACAAGAATCCTAAGAGACCACTTGGGGAACTCTCACCTCCCCAAGTTACTCTGCACTCTGGTCTGTGGTCTCTGGCCTGGATCATCACAGACATCTCAACACAGAAATCTCCACGTGAGCCCCAGGAAGCTATCATATGGCTCTCACTCTAGTGGCAGCTGAAAAGACAGATCATTTTATGGGTGATTATTCCCAAGGCCCCTAGTGAGAAGCCTTTCTGATATGTACCTGGTGACTTTGGTCTTGTGTGGAATGAAAACTGAGAGGATAGCCTTTCTTGTTTTCAGCTATCCCATTTGTGCTTGCATGTCTTCTTTTTCTTCAGTCCTCATGAGAAGATGCTACCTGCCTGAATATTTTATTCATTCTTTCTCCTTCTCTGGGAACCATGCAACAGAGTGGTCCACATGCTCTCATAAGATCTAGCACATCCACCATCAAAACTTAACAGGGCAAAACAACTATGAGATATCATCTCACCCCAGTAAGAATAGCAAAATATAACAGAACAGCAAGCAACAAATGCTGGCAAGGATGTGGAGAAACTGGAACTCTTGTTCACTGTTGGTGGGAATGTAAGATGGTGCAACCATTGTGGAAGGCGGTGTGGCGCTTTCTCAAAAAATTGCAAATA
>NW_006399814.1:10053145-10111885 GCF_000299155.1 Elephantulus edwardii
GGGAAGGGAGAAAATTGCGGCAATGAATTAATGGAAATCCAAAACCTCTGTAAAAAAATTATAAAAAAAAAACGTAACAGGGGACTTAAACTCCCCCCAATATCATGCTATCAGCCCTATCTGAATGCATGTCACCAGAACAATGCCCTTTGTGCTATCTCTATCCTGAGCCACTTGCCTTAAGCAAGCACATGCCACTTCATGTTACCACCGCTCCTTTTATGGATGTTGACTTCACAGACCCTGTAATCTAGTTTAAGACATTGTTTTTTTGAGAACCAAATAAAGAAATTAAAAGTTTAATCAGTAGGGAAAAATTTTTTTATCTCAGCATCACTTTTTTAACACCTATTCTCTGAAAGAGAATCTCTAGTGTCAATGTCTATAAGGAAATGTGCTATTACTTTAAAGGCAGTACGTCTCTGGTGGTTTGAATCCACAAGCTGCTCTACAGCACAAAGATGAGCAATTTCCTTTTATGCCATTGACAGCATCAGAAGCCTCCTGGCAAGTCAGCTATGAATTGGTTCCAACTCCATGGAAACAATGAGAAAGAAGGAGATCCTTTAAAGATGACACCCAATATTGTATGTTCAAATGCTTATTGAAGAGAAACCATGTTGTCTCTTTCTGGAGGGTAGAATATGTAAATGTCAAGAACCAGGAAAGCTGTTGACCCAGGAGAAGGAGCCAGAAAGTTTCCATATCTAGATAAAATGGTGGTCTATGAATTCCATGATTGACAAAATCCAGTGTCCTGGTAGCACAACAGGAAGGCAAAATGTCTATGTGAGAGACTTCCCATGCAGGGATGAAAGACTCAGAAAGGAAGTGTCTTCTGCCTTAGCAACTATCTCATACCTAAGCTAGGCATAGGCGTAGCAAAGTTTCCCAGCATTTGGGCAGATAATACTTGAACAATACCAGTCATAGAACAGCACACTTTCCCTGAGTGCCCTGGATTAGTGGATTAATCCTGAGGACTTCTGCAAAATGGGGCAGAGTAAGGAAAAGCAGGGTGCCAGCAACCCTAACAGAGACTGAGACAGAAGCCCCCACACCAGGCTTGAAGTAGAGCTTATTTTGATTTAGCAAATATTCCCATAAATAACGAACTCTTGAATCCAAGGAAAATGTAAGATTGTAAGTTTATGGCGACTATAAACATATTCCTACAGCTAGAGTCATTCTTATTTCCACACATGGTATAAGAACCCCGCCTTTATGGATCTTGAAGACATGAGTCATGTGGCAAACAAACAGGGTCAAAATGACAGCAAGGCAAAATGCAGAAGTCTGTGAGGAATTATCATCAACCTGGAGAACCCAGTGTTGGGTCAGATCCTCCTAATTCCTTGCAGAAAAGAATATTAATAAAATAAAACTCCAAAACCTGATCCCAGAGCAATAATAGGACACTCATGCCAAACTTTACAGCCTTGGGGAGGATGTACGTAGCAGAACAATCTGTGGACAAAAGTTTTCGGCTGAAATTCCTGAAAGCTTGGAGTACTCCAGCCAAAACACACTGGAAACTGAGTTTTGTGGAAAATGCAATCTTTATGAAACACACATGTGGCCACAAAGCCAGCTCCATGACTGTGAGTGAGAAGATTTGCACAAGAAATGCATCCCCACAAGTGCAGACCACCAGGGCTGATGCAAAGCTCACGAGGGGGTCCCAGAGAGGCTAGGAAAGCCGCTCAGCCCTGTGGGACCATCTTGGCCAACTCATCACACACTAGGAGCAGTGAGCTGGCTGGATTAGCATGATAGACGGGAGGGCCACTTCCCTTTGCCTGAGTGGGCTGGCCTGGAGAAAGAACACCCAGGGGGAGATATGAATCCTTTTCTAGCTACTTACCTTCATTGCTCCCTCCCTCTTCTCCTAAGTGTAATAGAGAGTCATCATCATGCTTATCTTATGGGCTTGTTAGGAGGAGAAAATGAATTAGTATATGTAAAACACTTAGAGAGTGTCTGATCCATCAGGAGGGTCAAATGAGTTCTCACCAGGCATGACCACTCCTCAGAAAAGCTGAAATTTCACCATCTTTCCTCTAAATTGCATCACTTCCAGCCCTCCCCTAAGTTCTCATTTTTCCCTTTCTAGATTTGATTCTTTTCCCACTTTGTCTCCCAACAACCTATTCACAATCTGGAGTGCTTCCCACTCACTGTCACAGGATCTAAGGACAGGAAAGGCTCACCACAGTCCCTCAGCTTCCTCCGCTGCCCCAAGGCAGAGCTCTGTTCACACCGACTCAGACAGATGGATGTCGTTGCAATACAGGAAATATTTATTGAGCATCCACTCTGGGCCAAGTCCTGTGCTCAGTGCTGCTAGCAGTACAGGCAGGAGTATGACATGCTGAGCTCCTGCAGTCCACATGGGAGAGCAGTGTTTGCAGAATGGGAGTAAGACAGCTCACATGTGCCTGTCACACAAGGTAGGGTGATCTTTATATAAACATTCCAAGAAAGGGGAAGTCTCAGGGCCAACAAGGTCAAAGGTTGGAGAGATTATATTAGGTGACAGATGACAAAAGATTTCATAAAGGAAGTGAAATGAAAACTGGGCTTTCAGTGATACTTGGAAGAAATAAAGAAAAGCTAGATAAAGTGAAGCATATCAGGAGAAGTGATTTAACAGGCTAAGAAGCCATGAATTCTTCAGTTTGCGTAAAGCATAGAAGGACACACTGATTCCACAATAGAACAACATTCTCTTGGGGGACAAATTTGATACCTATTAAAATATTAATTAATAACCTAGGACTTGGGAGGGTGGAGGGACAGCGCAGGAGGGGAAGACCCTCTATGAAATGGATTGATTCGGTGACTGGGGTAATCGGGATGGGTGTGTCAGAGGCAGTGCGGTTGGCGCAGGATAGAGCAGGGCTTAGGGCTGTTGTGCATAGGGTCGCTATGAGTCGCAAACTACTCAACGGCACATAACAACAACAACAGGACTTCTTCCTTTATGGTTATTGTTGTTAAGTGCCATTGAGTCAGCTTCAACTGATAGTGACCCTATGAACAACAGAATAAAAGATTATTGCATCCTGTGTCTCCCAGTCACTGGAACACATCTGACTGAAGGTCTTCCATTCACTGATTTTTCTCCTTTACCAAGTGTTGTTGTTGTTGTTGTTATGTGCCGTCGAGTCACTTGCGACTCATAGCGACCCTATGCACAACAGCCCGAAACTCTGCTCTGTCTTCTGCCAATCGCATTGTCTCTGACACTCCCATTCCGATAAGCCCAGTCACCAAATCAATCCACCTCATAGAGGGCCTTCCCCTCCTGCACTGTCCCTCCACCCTCCCCAGCATGATGTCCATCTCCAAGGACCGGTCTCTTCTTACAACATGTCCAAAGTATGTTAGACAGAGCCTCAGAATCCTTCCCTCCAAAGAGCCACCCAGTTTAACCCTTTCCAGGATGAATCTGTTTGTTTTCCTAGCAGTCCATGGTACTCTCAATACTCTTCTCCAGCACCACAGCTCAAAGGTATCAATTCTCCTTCTGTCCTCCTTGGTCATTGTCCAACTTTCTGATGCATAACAAGTGATTGCAAAGACCATGGCCTGTATCAGATGCACCTTAGTCTCCAGAGAGACGCCATTGCTCTTCAGTACTTTGGAGAGGTCCCTAACAGCAGACTTTCCCATGGCAATGCGCCTTTTAATTTCCTGGCTACTGGTGCCAAGAGTGGCATGCATGCCATCTTCTGCATGGGTGGCTGGCAGGCGCGAGCCATCTCCCGAGCGTCATCTCCCACACGGGCTGCTGGCAGGCACGCATCATCTTGTGCGCAGGCAGCCAGTGGGCATGCACTATCCCCCAGCGCGGGTGGCCAGCGGGCGCGTGCCATGCCCCCGCACGGGCGGCTGACGGGAGAGTGCCATCTTCCATGCGGGTGGCCGGCAGGTGCAAGCCATCTCCCGGGCGTCATCTCTCACACGGGCAGCTGTTGGTCGTGTGGGAGGCCAGTGGCTTCCCCTGCCGCTGCCATCTTGGCTCCAAGAATTCTCCCCAGAACAAGTCCACTTTGGCTACTCTGCTGCACTGGTCCTGGTGAAGCCCGGTGCCCACTCTCCATCCTGGGTGGAGGATTCCATAGGTTCCGGCTGTAGGAGCTTCATGGAGCTGCGGCTGCCCTGCAGCGCAGTGCGGGCTCTGCGGGAGGGGTTTGGGAGCTGCGGCACTCACCCATTTATCCTTGGGAATCCTTGAATTCCTGTTGTTGAGCCTCAATCCTCACTGAAGACCAGACATCAACTGTTTAACTGTTCAATTATCAATAAACAGAAGTCTGTAGAAGGCCACAGTGGCTTGTTCCAAGTGGTCCGGTGCTCCCGCAGCTCACCATGTTGTGTCTGCCTCCACCACCATCTTGGATCTCCCATATCTTGATTTCTTAACTGCCACTTCCACAGGCATTGATTATGAAGCCAAGTAAAATGATAGCCCAACAACTGTACTGTCTTCTTCTCTTTTTAAAAATATCTATTGTAATTTTACTAAAGCTTATTTTTACATATCTATTGGTCTAGTTTTGAGGATTTTGTTTTATTTATGTTGAGATGTAATCCATATGGAAAGCTTGATTCTTGGCTGTTCATCAGTAAGTACTTCAAGTCTTCTTCATTTTCGGCAGCAAAATCATGACATCTGCATATCTGCATAACAGGTCTCAATTCAAACTTTATGTCAAGTCCTTTTTTCAAATTCCAGCTTGTTCTCCTGAGTTTAGCCGAAAATTTACCAGCAAAAGAAGGGCAGTGATGGGATCATGACCATATAACTTATATGATCTTATCATGTTCTTCTGTCTTTTTCATAATCTTTTGCTTTCTCTGTGTATGATGTATTTGATGTCATAACACAATTTGTCTGGTAATCAGTCATTAGTCTGTAATGTATCAGATCTGTTCTTAATATAGCTACTAAATTCATGTGGAATATACTGAAGGTTATAGTATGGTTCTCCTGGGCTTTTCATTTTCTCAGCTTCAAATTGAATTTGCACATGAGCAATTAATAGGTCTATAGCTGATCTCTAACCTTATTCTGACTGATGTTATTGTGTATTCCATCTGGTGAGGCCACATGCTTTGTTTTATTGAAAAAAATCTGTTGTTCATGCTAAATTCTATTATATAAGCTCTAGTCTCATTTCTAATACAAATGCCATGTTTTCTGATTACAAATAATTCTACTTGGTTTCCAACTTTCTCATTCCAATTGTTGTTGTTGTTGTTGTTAAATGTCGTCGAGTTGTATATGACTCATAGCAACCTTATGAACGAAAGATTTGAACACTTGTCTAACTTTCTTCATTTTTCCAAGTCCATAGGGTTTCCAGAAGCAAGTTATTTTGGAAGTGGATAACACTCTTGCTTCCAACCTTGTTTTAATCCAGGAGCTTCACTGTCCATCAAGGGTGACCAATGTCACATTTGGCACATCAGGGTCACAGTGTTCAGCATCACAGCAACCATGAGTTACCTCTGTAGAGCAAATCGACAAGCCAGTGCTATATCACCTAGAAAAATGTTTGACCAAAAACAATTAAAAGCAGGCCTGAAGGACTCAGATTTAAATCACCCAACTTTGGCTTGGTAGCATCACTTTCTGTCCATTAGGCCAACTATTAATGCATCTTGATTTCATGTTTGATCAATTTCAGATTTCAGAATTTAGTAGAAATCCTCAATTTCTTCATCTTTAGCTTCATTTCTTGATGTTTAAATTTGAATAATTATATTAACATATTTTCTTTGAATGTTGCTGTTATGTGCCGTGAAGTTGCTTGTGGCTCATCGCAACCCTATAAACAAGAGCTCTAAACCCTGCTTTATCCTGTGCCAACCTCACTGTCTCTGACACACCCACTTTCATTTCCCCAATCACCGAGTCGATCCATGTCATAGAGGGTCTTCCTCTGCTCTGCTGTCTCTCCACTCTTCCAAACTTGATGTTACTCTCCAAGGACTGGTCTCTCCTTGCAACATGCCCAACGCATGTCAGACGAAACTTCAGAGTCCTTGCCTCCAAGGAGCAACCCAGTTTCACCTTCTCCAGGACAAACCTGTTTGTTTTCCCAGCAGTCTATGGTATATTCAACACTCTTCTTCAGCACCACAGCTCAATGTTACCAATTTTCTTTCTATCATCCCTAGTCACAGTCAAGCTTTCGAAGACTATGGCCTGGATCAGCTGCACCTTAGTCTCCAGCCTGACATAGTTTCTCTTCAGTACTCTGGAGAGGTCTATGACAACGGAATTTCCCAATGCAATTCATCTCTTGATTTCCTGGCTGCTGGTACCAAGAGCGTTGACTGTAGAGACAAACAAACTAAAACTATTAGCTGTCTCAATCTCTTCACCATAGGTAACGATGCTGCCAATTGGCCCAGTGGTGAGAATCTTTGTTTTCTTGATGGTGAGCTTCAATCCATATTGAAGGCTGCATTTCTTTACCTTTTGCAACAAACGCTTCAGGTCCTCCTCAGTTTCAGCAAGCAGGGTAGTGACTGGAATGTGGAATGTGAGAAAGATGAATGTAGGAAAATTGGATGCTGTTAAGAAAGAAATGGAATGCAT
Organism: Elephantulus edwardii; assembly: GCF_000299155.1. Lineage (NCBI taxonomy): Eukaryota > Metazoa > Chordata > Mammalia > Macroscelidea > Macroscelididae > Elephantulus > Elephantulus edwardii. The sequence goes on from NW_006399814.1 coordinate 10,059,759, forward strand.
AAATATTGACATACTAGGCATTGGTATTGAAATGAGATGGATTGGTATGGGACATTTTTAATCAGATGATGATCATATGATCTACTATGCTGGGATGAAAAGGCAAAGAAAATATGGGATTGGTTTCATAATTAAAAGTTACTTCCATCTCCCCACCGACCAAACTGTGCAGCTCTGCAACTGCATCCTGGCCCATCCTCACCCTTCTACCCCCAACCCTCACCTCCTTGTACCCCCAATATGTTTTTCCCAATAAAAAAAATATTTAAAAAAAAAGTTACTTCCATCATGAAATACAATGGGATACGTGACAGGATAATATCCATACGCATACATGAAAGTAGAGTGAATACCACTATCATTAAAGTATATGGACCAACAACTAGAGCCAAAGAGGAGGAAATAGAAGATTTCTACCAACTTTTGCAGTTAGATATCTATCAAACATGTGATCAAGACACATTGATAATAATGGGTGACTGTAATGTAAAAGTTGGAAACAGGAAAGAAGGATTAGTAGCTGGAAAACATGGATTTGGTGACAGAAATGAGGCTGGAGATAGAATGATAGAATTCTGCACATTCAATGATTTATTCAGTGCAAATACCTTCTGTAAAAAACACAAACACAGGCTATACACATGGATCTCACCTGATGGCATGCATAGGAATCAAATAGATTACATTTGTGGAAAGAATCGTTGGAGAAGCTCAACATCAGCTGTGAAAACCAGGCCAGATGCTGATTGTGGGACAGACCACCAACTACTCATGTACAAGTTCAAGCTGAAGTTGAAGAAAATAAATCAAATCCACAGGAACCAAAATTTGACCTTAAGCCTATGCCACCTCAAATTTCAAAACCATCGCAGAAACAGGTTTGAGGCCTTGAGCACCAATGAGCATAGACCAAATGAGCTCTGGGAGGATATCAAGAAAATCATCCATAAAGAATGCAAAAGATCATTACAAAGGCTGAAAAGGAAGAGAAGACCCAGATGGATGTCAGATGAGATTCTTAATACTGAGTTAGAACACCAAGCATCCAGAGTTAAAGGAAGAAATCAAGAAATTAAAGAGCTGAACAGAAAATTTCAAAGGGCAGCTCGGGATGACAAAGCTAAATATTATAATGAAATGTGCAAAGAGCTGAAATCAGAAAATAAAAGGGCTTAACTAGCTCAGCCTTTCTTAAGCTGAAGGAAATTTTCTTTGTATACATTATGAATATTATCTCATCAATTACAGGACTGCACTTTAGGATTGTTGTTGTTATGTGCTGTCAACTTGCCTGCAACTTAGGGCGAGCCTGTCTATAACACCCCTAAACCCTGCTCTACCCTGTACCAATCCTATTTTTTCTGACACAGCCACCAGTATTACTCTAGTCACTAAATCAATCCATCTCATCAAGGGTCTTCCTCTTTTGCACTGTCCCTCCACCCTCCCAAGCATGATGTCACTATCCAAGGACCTATCCCACCTTGCAACATGTCCAGAGTTTGTCGGATGAAGCTTCAGAATCCTTGTCTCCAAGGAGTAGCCTGGTTTCACCCTCTCCAGGACAAATCTGTTTGTTCTCCTAGCAGTCCATGGTATATTCAATACTCTTCTCCAGCACCACAACTCAAAGACATCAATTCTCCTTCTGTCATCCCTAGTCATTGTCCAGCTTTCTTATGCATAGCAAGTAATTGTAAAGACAATGGCCTGGATCAGGTGTACTTTAGTCTCCAGACTGACATCATTGCTCTTCAGTACTCCGGAGAGGTCTCTGACAGGCAACTTTCTCAATGCAATTCGTCTCTTGATTTCCTGGCTGCTAATACCAAGACTGTTGATTACAGACCCAAGTAAACTAAAACTGTTAACTATCTCAATCTCTTCACCTTCTATCATAATTCTGCCAATCTGCCCAATGGTGAGGATATTTGTTTTCTTGCTGTTGAACTTCAGTCCGTATTGAAAGCTTCTCTCCTTGAACTTCCGTAGCAAGTAATTCAGGTCCTCCTCAGTTTCAGCAAGTAGGGTTGTTTCATCTGCATAATGCAGGTTGTTGATGAATCTTCCTCCAATCCTGATGCTACAATCCTCCTCAGAGAACCCAGCCTTCCAGATGATCTGTTCTGCATATAGATTGAAAAGGTATGGCGATAGGACACGTCCCTGGTATACCACCCTTCCCAATTTTGAACCATGCAGTGTTTCCTTGCTCTGTTCTGATGACTGCCTTCTAGTCTAAATATAGGTTTTGGGTTAGCACAATCAAATATTCTAGGATTCCCATTCTTCTCAGAGTCAGACATAGTTTATTGTGATCCACTCAGTCAAATGCCTTCGCATAGTCAGTGAAACACAGATAGACATTCCTCTGGTACGTTTTGCTTTCAGCCAAGATACATCTAACATTAGCTTTAATATACCTAGTGCCATGTTGTTGTTGTTATGTGCCGTCGAGTCATTTGCGACTCATGGCAACCCTATGTACAACAGCCCCAAACCCTGCTCTATCCTGTGCCAATCAATCGCACTGCCTCTGACACACCCATCCCGATTACCCGATCCACTGAATCAATCCATCTCATAGAGAATCTTCCCCTCTTGTGCCGTCCTTCCACCCTCCCAAGCATTATGTCCTTCTCCAAGAATCTGTTCCTACTTGCAACATGCCCAAAGTATGTCAGATGAAGCCCCAGAATCCTTGCCTCCTAGAAATAGCTTGATTTAACCCTCTCCAAATGAATCTTTTGTTTTCTTGGCAGTCCATGGTACATTCAATACTCTTCTCTAGCACCACAGCTCAAAGGCATCGATTCTCCTTCTGTCCTCCCTAGTCATTGTCCAACTCTCTGATGCATAACAAGTGATTGCAAAGACCATGGCCTGTATCAGGTGCACCTTAGTCTCCAGAGAGACACTGTTGCTCTTGAGTGCTTTAGAGAGGTCCCTAACAGCAGACTTTCCCATTGCAATACATTTTTTCATTTCCTGGCTACTGGTGCCAAGAGTGTTGACCATGGAGCCGAGCAAACTGAAGCTGTGAACAATCTCAATCTCTTTGCCGTTCCCGGCACGTGAACGACCCATGCTGGGCACGTGAACACCCCATGCCCGGCACTTGAACACCCCGTGTTAATACCGCGTGCCCGGCAATTGACCATCCCTTGCCCGGCACGTTAAGCACCCGTGCCAGGCACGTGACCACCCCATGTGAACACCCCGTGCCCAGCACGTGAAGACCCCGTGTCCGGCCCGTGAGCACCATTGCCCGGCACGAGACCACCCTGTGCCCGGGACATGAGCACTCCGTGCCCGACACGTTAGCACCCCGTTCCCGGCACGTGAACCCCCCGTGTGAACACCCCATCCCCTGCATGTGAGCAACTCGTGCCCGGTACGTCAGCACCCCGTGCCCGGCACATGAGCCACCCTTCCCCGGCACGTGAGCACCCGTGTGAACACCCGGTGCCCGGCACGTGAGCACCCAGTGCCCCGCACGTGAGCAACCCGTTCCCGGCATGTGAGCACCCCGTGCGAACACCCCGTGCCCGGCACGTGAAAACCCCGTACCCAGCACGAGAGCACCCCGTACCGGGCACGTGAACATCCAGTACCCGACACTTGAGCACCCCGTGCCCGGCACGTGAGCACGCCATGCCCGACACGTGAGCTCCCCGTGCCCGGCACGTGAACACCCCATGCCCGGCACTTGTACACCCCGTGGGAATCCCGCGTGCCCGGAACGTGACCACCCTGTGAGAACGCCCCGTGATAGGCACGTGAACAACCCGTGCCCGGCACGTGGACACCCAGTTTCCGGCACGTGAGCACCCCATGCCCAACACGTGAGCACCATAGGCTCTTGCTCATATGTTATTTCATTAAATTCTTCTGTATCTGCCAATTCCTTTCTATACAATGGCTCAGTATATTCCTTCCATCTTCTTTTAATATTTCCTGGATCATTTAATATTCTGCCTAAATCATCCTTGATTATAGCAACTCTAGGTTTGAATTTGTTCTTCAGTTCCTTGAGTTTAAGAAATGCTGAACGAGTCCGGCTCTTTTAATTTTCCAACTCTAGTTCCTCACACATTTCATTGTAATATTTTGCTTTGTCATTCCGAGCTGCCTTTTGGAATCTTCTGTTCAGCTCTTTAGTATCTTGAATTCTTCCTTGTGCTTTGGCTTCTCTACTCTCCAGTGCAATCTTCAGAGTTTCTTATGACATCCATTTTGGTCTTTTCTTCCTCTTCTGTCTTTGTAATGACCGTTTGCACTATTCCTGGATGATACATTTGACATCCTCCCACAACTCGTCTGGTCTTCGCTCATTAGTGTTCGAGGCCTCAAACCTGTTCCTGAGATGATTCTGAAATTCAGGTGGTATGAAATCAAAGTCATATTTTGGCTCCTGTGGATTTGGTTTAATTTTCCTCAGTTTCAGCTTGTGGAACTACTAGTGCCATAGTCTCTTATAAACCAAGCCTGCACATCAGGCAGTTCTCTGTTGATGTGCTGTTCCAGTTGTTTTTGGATAATCTTCAGCAGAATCTTGTTTGTATGTGATATCAGTGATATCATTCAATAATTTCTGCTTTCTGTGGGATCACCTTTCTTTGGAACAGAAACAAATACAAATCTCTTACAGTCAGTTAGCAGGCGATTGTCCTCCAGATTTCTTGGCACTTGGTAAGGACATCCAAGGCAGAGTCTGTTTGTTGAAATATGTCAATTGGTATGCCATCAAGTCCTGGGGCCTTGTTTTTTGTAATTCTTTCAGAGCAGCTTGAACTGCTTTCTTCTTCAACACAGGCTCTTGCTCATATGTTGTTTGTTTCATGAAATTCTTTTGTGTCTGCAGATTCCTTTTGGTACAATGACTGTGTATACTCTTTCCATCTTCTTTTACTCCTTCCTGGATTGTTTCATATTCTGCCCAAAGCATTCTTAAGTACTGCAACTTGAGGCTTGAATTTGTTCTTCAGTTCCTTCAGCTTAATTAATTCTGAACAAGTTCAGCCCTTCTGATTTTCTGACTCCAGCTCTTTGCACATTTCATTGTAATACTTTACTTTGTCTTCCCACCACACCCTTTGGAATCTTAGAAATGTTACTTTTGAAGCGGAATGCAATGACTTTGCTCTTCAATTTGTCATTCCAGAATAGTAGAACATTATCTGTTTCAAAATAGTCAATACAGTATATTTGAGCACATTAATCACCAGAATATTAATCTTTATGTACTACCTTTAGTTTGGTTTAAAAAAAAATTATTTTATCAATTTTAATGAACGTTTGCAGAGATTTTGGATTTTCATTCATTCATTGTTGCACTTTTTTCTTTACTCCCTCTTCCCCCAGTTTGCTCCTCTCTTTGAAAAACAAAAGATCAACTTCTTCTTTGGTATACAATCCTCCCTGACCCAGACCCCGACCTTGCCCCCGCCCCCCACCACAAATGCACTCCGCTATGAAACCTTAATTCTGGATTCCTGTGATAATCATAATATGCTATCATATATCATTTTAAACAGTTCTCTCTCATCTGTTTCAATTCAGTACACATAATCTATCCAGTTTTTCTCAGTCTTACCCCAACCCTGATGTCAGTCACTTTCTACAACAGTGGCACTATGCAGTATTTGTCCTTTTGTGACTGAGATATTTTACTCAGCATAAAGTCCTCCAGGGTCACCCATTTTGAATAATATTGCATGAGTTCCTTGTTTTTCAATGCAGCATAGTATTCCATTGTGTGAATATACCACAGCTTCTCTATCCATTTGTTTGTTGATGGGCACTTAGGTTGTTTCCAACTCCTAGCTATTGTGAACAAAGCCGAGATGAACATGGGTGTGCTTATATCTGCTTGGATGTTAGTTATGGTCTCTTTAGGGTATATTCCCAGTAGTGGAATTGCTGGGACAAATGGTATCTTTATTTGCAACTTTTTGGGAAAACGCCACAGCACTTTACACAATGGTTGCACCATTTTACTCCCACCAACAGTGAATAAGGGTTCCAGTCCCTCCACAACCTTGCCAGCATTTCTTGTTTGCTGTTCTGTTAAATTTTGCTAGTTAACCATCTAGTCAAAACCAACCCATAGTTAATCATACAGGAGAAGAATGCCCATATTTAGGATGCTATATTCAATTTTTTTTAAAGTCATATAGATTTTTGAACTATTCTTTTTCTACTGTCTCAGGATAATCTTAAACAGTTGAGCCTATATTCTATTTGCTGCATGCCTATTAGTTTCTTTGCTGTGCAAATATAACCACACTATACTGTGTTCACTCTTTTCTCATCTGGAAACAATCCAGAATAAGAAGTTCATAGCAAAGTGGAATTGCAGTGGGGGGAGGGAGGAAATAATACAACAATGAATGAGTTCTTTAAAAAAAAAAAAGTAACATGGACAGGGTAGGGAAGAAAAGGTGCAGAAATGAATGAATGAAAATATAACTTTTCTGTAAACTTCCATTAAAATCACACAATAAAAAAACTCCAATACATGAAAAGAAAAAAAAAATTTTGCTAGTTAAGATTACTGGGGTGAGATGATATCTCATAGTTGTTTTGATTTGCATCTCTCTTAGCTCTAGGGATTTTGAACATTTCTTCATGTGTTTGTTGGCCATCTGAATGTCTTCTTTGGTGAAGTGTGTCTGTTCATCTGTTCATATCCTGTGCACATTTTCAATTGGATTATTTACCTTTATCTTGCTCTGGTTCTCAAGTGTTTTATAAATTCTAGATATAAGTCCCTTATCTGACATGTCATTACCAAATAATTTTTCCCAGTCTGTGGCTTCCCTTTTTACCCTGTTGAAGAAGTTTTTGGATGTGCATAGGGATTTGATTCTTAGAAGGTCCCATTCATCTACTTTATCTTCTCCTGGTTGTAGATTTTTTAGGATACTTGGAAGACTGTTTATGTTGTGGATTAGGACTACTAAAGTTCTTCCAAGCTTTTCTTTAATGAAGTTTATAGTCCTTGGTTTTAGTCCTAGGTCCATGATCCACCTTGAGTTGGTTTTTATATATGGAGTGAGGTGTGGACCTTGCTTGAGTCTTCTGCAGACATTTTTCCAGTTTTGCCAACAGCATTTGTTAAAAAGGCTGTTTTTTCCCCCACTTAATTGATTTCATCTCCTTGTCAAAAATCAGTTGACCATAGGTAGATGGACTGATTTCCAGGTTCTCAGTTCTATTCCATTGATCTATGTGTCTGTCATTATACCAGTACCATGCTGTCTTAACCACCACGTCAGTGTAGTAAGATTTGAAATCGGGGAGTAAGATATCTCCTATCTTCTATCTATTTTTAAGGAGTGCTTTGCTTATTTGGGGCTTCTTTCCATTCCAAATGAAACTGGAGATTACCTTTTCCATCTCGTTGAAGAATGGGATTGGTATTTGTATTGGGATTGTGTAGAACGTATAAATTGCCTTTGGTAGTATTGACATTTCCACAATATTGTGTCTTCCCATACATGAGCGAGGGATATCCTTCCACTTCTCCAGTTGGTATTACCTTTAGTTTTTGACACAATTTCTAATGATATAAAATGAGAGATATCATTACTGATAATAGATAGATGTTGGCTGAAATCAGAGAACATTTTTTTAAAAGTTTACCCATATTATATGGCAAAGGTGTTTAACTATGTGAATCAACAAAAGATGGAAAATGTTGTGAAGAATGGGAGATCCTAAATACTTAACTTTGTTTATGCAGAACCTGTACTTAACAGGGAAGCAAAGGGCTATTGCATGGTTTAAAATCAGAACAATTGTACAACAGGCTTGTAGCTTTCACCATATTTATTTTATTTAATACTGAGCAAATAATTTTAAAAGCTGGAATGTAGTGGGAGACAAGGTGGCCTAGTCTCATCTGGGTAGGTAGTTGTGCTACTAATCCATAGGCCTTACCTCTTGTATAGCCACACAAACCATTAGCAACAGAAGTAGATCTACTAGCAATAGAAGTGGATCTATACTTCTGTGTATCTGTCATTTCTAACCAATTAAGCCATTGGAAGTTCTGCTTACAGGCTCCAATGAGTGGACAGAAATCGCATAGTAACTCAAATAGGAAAAAAAAAAACCCCAACCTTTGATATAAAGAATTGTTAACAAGGGTTAATGTAGTGGAGACATGGCTAATAAGAGTTTAAAAAGGAATTATAAGGAGGGGAGGAACAATGTATATTGCATTGAAACATATGAGGGAGGGAACTGTTTAAAAGGGGTATATGAATGGGTATTCTTGTCATTACAGAAGTCCAGAGTGAAGGCTGCATAGTGAAGTGGACTGGGAGGCGGGTGGTGGGGGGCTGCATAACAATGAAAGAGTTTTTCTTTCTTTTCAAGGAGAAGAGTGAATTGCGGGGAGGGGGTGGTAGGGAGAAAAGTGCAACAATGAATGACTAGAAAGCCTAAGTCTCAGTAAACCTTCATGAAAATGAATTTTTAAAAAGAGGAGTTATAAATAATATAGAAGAAAAGTGAGAAGACATTGTGAATTATACTACCCTTAATGAGATAGTCTTAGAAAGAATTCCACCTCCTCATTCAAGACTGGAATCAAGATCTTAGAGATGGCATAGCACATGAATCACTGTGTTGTTGAGGTTGTTATGTGCCATCGAGCCACCTGAAAATCATAGTGACCTTATGCACAATAGCTCTGAACCTCACCCTACACTGAGCCAGTCTCACTGTCTCAGATACACCTACCCCAATTACACCAGTTACTATGTCAAACCTTCTTATCCAGGGTCTTCCTCTCCTGTGCTGTCTTTACACTCTTGAAAAGCATGATGTCCTTCTCAAAGGATTGGTCCCTCCTTGGCAATGTGCCCAAAGTATGTGCGAGGGAACTTCAGAATCCTTGCCTACAAGGAGCAGCTTGATTTCACTCTTTCCAGGAGAGACCTGTTTGTTGTCTTGATGGTATGTTAAAGACTCTTCTCCAGCCCCACAACTCAAAGGCATTGATTCTTTTGTCATTTTTCATCATTGTCCAGCTCTCTGATGCATAGCAAGTAATTGTGAAGACTATGGCCTGGATCAGGCACATCTCAGTCTCTAGACTGTCATCATTGCTCCTTATCATTCGGGGAAGGTTCCTGACAACAATTTGTCTTTTGATTTCCTGACTGCTGGTACCAAGAGTATTGATTGTAGAGCCAAGCAAGCTGGAATTGTTAACAACCTCAGTCTTTTCTCCATCTATCAAGGTGTTGTCAAGTGGCCCATTTATTTTAGAATCTTTGTCTTCTTGATATTGAGCTTCAAACCATAGCGAAAACCACAGTCCTTGACTATCTACAGCAAACACTTCTAGGTCTTCTTCCGTTTTAGCCAGCAAGATAGCAAAAATGTTACTGAGATGCCTTCCCAATGGAATTTGCTGAAAACTTGTCCTCTGGGATCCACAGGGAGGTGCTTCACCTCAGAACTTGCTGTAAAGTTACCTGAGGAGGTTCTTGGAAATGCCGTTTATAAGAAAGTATCTTACTAGTGACTTTTCATTGAAAGATTTCTAGAGAAGATGCTATGGGAAGCTCTTAGTCATTGGGCACTACTAGAGTTCAAAAAACCACTCTGTAGGTACTGAGAAAGATGTTCCCTGCGTAATACTGATAAACAAGGCTCACAAACTCAGGAAGGTTCCTTCAACAAAGCTATCATGCCAACTGGCAAGGGAGAAATATTAACAAAGCCCATTTCCATTATAACAGAGCAGGCAAGTAAGGATGAAGTTTTAACTGACTGATAATGCATTACTGCCTAGCACAGAAGTGCTCGCAAAGATCAGAGAGCAAGACAGGAAGAAGACAAACGTGTGGTGGAGTGTTATGCTTTGTGTAAACTGAGCAGGAAATCAGTCCAGAGTTATCGGGAAAGACTGTCTGTGGGAGGTAGAAAACGAGATTATTTTTTTTTTTTTGGTTCCCTCCCAATAAGATGAGGTTCCCTATCCAAAGGCAGGGGTTGGCTGCTCTCAGTTCTGTTCAACTCTAGGCAAATCATCTTTCAGAGTAACTACTGAGCACTTTTGCTCCTATTTCAAGCACCTGGCCAGAGCTACAAACAGTGGGTGCAAAATAACAATGAGTTGCTTTGAAAGGAGGAGTTTTCCAGCTCCAATCCATCAACATTTGACTGTACTTTATCCTACAGTCATCCTACTCCAAGCGGCACCTCTTGATGATTCTTATGGTTCCTGAGAACTCACTTGTGTATCTGGAAGCCTGTTCCACTCATGTAAAGGAAGCTTAGTCTTCAATCACTCTCACCACAACCTTGACCTCTTGGACGTTAGCAAAGGCTTTGATCTTCATTCATGAGCAAGAGAACTTGGAGTTTCCAACTAAAAGAAAGTAGTCAGGAAAAGATTTCTTTGACATAAATTCTTTCCGGGTTGTATGTTAGCTTCTCTGATCTTTGCTCTTTGTACACAGGCTTTTAGAAAAAGAAATGGAAAGGCAGCCAGCCACTGTGGACTCTTCAGTATTTCTGGTTAAGAAAAACATTGATTGCACCCAACCACTGCACTATCTTGCAATATCGCTAAGTCATGGCCTTGATTACATAAACATCTCAGTTAGGATCTCATAGGATCACCCAGACAAGGAACATTCCAAGTCATTCATAGACTTCTTCTAGGTTCATGAAGTCTTGGATGAAAACGTTTCTCTTCTGTTCTTCTCTCCTTGTCTCTCAGTTTGCCTAGTGCCTCACTTATTTCAAAGAGTCAAATCACACACATACTGAGATTCCAACTAATTGAAAATTATTTTTTCCAGCTTGATTTCCGGAATAACAGCTGGGTACTTGTCTCTAAACCAGGGTAGCATCTGAGCAGAGTCTGTGGACTTGATACTGTGATGAGCATAGGCATCACTTTGGGATCTTGTGAAAATGGAGGTTCTGGTTCAGAAGGCTTTGAGTGAACTCTATGAATTTGTATTTCTGACAAGCTCCCACGTGTTATCAAAAGGGTGAAACCAGGATCACACTTTGGCCTTCAGGGTTCTACCATGGGAAGCTTAGACAACAAAGTTTATAAGTCATTGTAGTTAAGTGCTGTCTAGTCAAGTGCTGAACCTTGTCAACAGATCTGAACCTTGTCCTATCCTGTGTCATCCTCACACTTCCTGGCACACTAGAGCCCATGGAAGTAGTCACTGTGTCAACCCAACTGGTTGAGGGGCTTCTTCTCCTTCACTGACCCTCTGCTGTTTTGAGCATTATGTCCTTCTCCAATGAATAGCCCCTCCTAGCAACATGCCTGAAGAATCTGAGGCAAAGCTTTATTATTGTTCCTCCAAAGAACAGTTTGGCTATACTTTTCCCAAGAAGTCCACGGATGTTCAGCACTCTTCTCCAACATCACAGCTCAAATGCATCAATTCTTCTTTCGTCATCTTTATTCAATGTCCAGCTCTCAAATGCATAGCAAGTGATTGGAAAGACCATGGATTGAATCAGATGCACCTTAGTCCTCAAATTGACATCATCTCTTCTCAATAATTTGGAGAAGTCCTTGACTGCAGAATTTCCCAGTGCAATATGTCTCCTGATTTTCTGACTGCTGGTACCAATGGTGCTAATCATGGAGAATTGCCAAATTCAGGGAATATAGATCAGAAAGACACGTGAAGCTGAATCAAGCTTCATATAGTTTTTGACAATGGAATTGGGTCTCAAAACTAGGAGTTTTTGTATGAGAGGAGGTGTCCTTGTAGCTGTGCACAAAACAGTCCACAGGAAGAGAACAGCACTCTCATTTCTTCCTGCCAGAACCCCTGTTCTCTTGGCTTCTGCCTTCTGGCCCATCCATATCCTTCTGCTGAGCAGACTTTACTGCCCCCAAAAAGAGAAAATGTTGTGATTTATGGTCAAGGCCATGAGCTTCACTTTCTAGTTCCTTCTCTGACACCTATAAGCAGGGACCATTACCCTGGAAGAGGGCTACTTAAGGAGAAACTCATATTGACTCTCATGCAGTTGAGAACCAACTGGAACAACGTGACTGCAAGAAATATGAGCAAGAATGTTTGTGAGAAGTAGGAGCAATACAAGAAAAGGACAAAAGATGAGCATGAACTCTGACAGTGATTGGCATGGGAAGCTGGTATATGTGAGAAATTAATCCCCACTTGCCATTGAGTCTCTCCCAACTCATGCAGACCATATATGTATCAGAGTAGAACTGTTCAATGGGGATTTCAGTGAGCGATATTTTGACAATAGATGTCAGGTTCTTCTTCCAGAGCACCTCTGGGTGAACTTGAACCCCTATCATTTTTTACCCTAAAGTAAGAAAGCCTAGTTATTCCCTTCTTTGGCACCAAAGATGGTGAAATTTTGCCTCACATACTTTGGGAATGTTGTTAGGAAGGGCCAGTTCTTGGGGAAGGACATCATTCTTAGAAAGGTGGAAAGTCAACAGAAGAAAGGAAAGCCCTCAACAAGATAGATTGACACGGTGTCTTTAACAATGGCTTCAAGTGTGTCAGAGATGATGAGAATGGCACAGCATAAGGCAGGGGTCAGATCCACTGTTCAAAGGGTTGTCATGAGTCACGATTGACTTGGCAACACATAACAACCACAAAAACATGATGCTACCAATGCAAGATGCCACAAGGTGAGGGCTAATGCAGGCCAGAGTTAGGTCTGTGCTCCATTTCCCATAGACTGGTTAGCCTACAACTTCATCATTTTTGCTTCAAATTAGAATTAAAATCTGGCAATGGAGAGCCTGCAGAGCTCTCCTCCAGGGCCATGTTTCTGTGGGAGAATGGAGGAACTGCTGCCGTAGCTGGCAGAGACGGGGCTGTTCAGGCTCAGATGCATTGGTGCTGGGAAGCCATGGAAGAGTCCTCCAGGCCCTGGGGAATGGCCTGCTGAAGCTCCTGGCTTTTGCCTGTCTCTGCCTCCTGAGAGCGCTTGCTTTTCACAAACAGATACCAGCAGAAAGGACCTTTCTGAGGGTTGTTTACGTTCTTACCATTTTTGCCTGTGTTTAGACTTACTAAACAATACATCTTAAACATTTATAAGCAATCATAGGCCCTCATGGATTTCACATAAACTCTCCTATAAACCAGTCACTTCAGAGTCTCCATCCCCCCAGGGACTATAAACCCGCATAGCTGGCAGGTCTTCAAAGACTCTCTGTCTGGTCCAGTGTCCTCATCTTATGGCTAAGGGAAACCAAGCCCTGGTGTGAGGCGGGATCTACCCAAACTCATGCCGTGCTGGCGGCACAGCTGGAGCGCTGTCTCCACCCTCCACAGCCCTGGGAATCCCTCTTTATCCGAGGAAAAACCATGCCCATCAGCATGCTGCCTCTAAGGGCATGTGGTTCTAGTTTTTTAAGAGAACAGACTGATTTGAGGTTTCCGAGTATTGCTGTGCTTAGGGTTTAGAGAAGGCATGCATGTTAAGTGCACATTGTTGGGCACCAGCCATTCCCTGGTGCCAGTTAGGCTGGTCTCCTAACGTGAGAGTCCTGGCACTAAACATGCTGGTAGGGGGTGGGATGAAAAAGCTCCCAAATCAGGAGCAAAGTTCCCAATTCAAGAGGCAACCACAAGAGCAGGTCCTGAAAGACCTCCCCATGTCAAAGACTCCGCAAGGTCTGTACAAAGGAGGGAAGACTGAGACTACTGTGCCTCATCAGAGCCTCAAAGGACCCAAAAGAGGAGAACCCAGCTGAGAGTCCTCATCTCAGGCTCACAAGCTGGTGATCTCCCAGTGGCCTCTGCAGGCTCCACAATGCTTGAGCCTGGAGTGAAAGGATCAAGTGTGAGGCCGGAAGACGCCATGCAGGCCCTAAGCCCTCTGGGCCACCACCTTCCTCTCTTCACCACCTCTGACTTTACGCAGGAAATTGAACTTGGTTCTTTCTAAACTTCTACAGTGGGATTTCCAAGCAGGGCTCCATGGGACAAGGCCTGTGCTCCAAGGAATCGTGTTACAATGAAAGCTGTGGGTCCCAGGATTCCCACTGTGGGGTCTGTGTACTGGAACTGGTGATAGCTTGAGATGGGAGGGAGGACCAATGGACGGCTCAGGAGTCTTTGGGCCTATAAACTGCTTGCCCCTCTTTTTGTCCCTGTATCCCAAAGCTCAGGGGAGTCCCTCTGAACCTGTCCTAAGTTCTTCCCTCCTTAAGGGTAGAAGAGATGATGGTTAGAGGAGCACCAAAGACTGCCATTCGGTGCTTAAATAGTTTCCCCAATCATTTAGAGTCTTGACAAGCTATTTTTGTCCAGTGCAAAGTCACCAGTAGCATCCTGTGACCTCATGTGAAGCCACCAATAGCATCCTGTGACCTCACGCTTGATTGTGAAGTGCTAAAAGCAAGATGTGATGCGGTTGCTGTCCTCAGAGACTTATAATAAAGATAATAAGAGTGAGACCCTCAATTGGATCCTGAAACAGAGAAAGGAGACAAGTGGAAATCTAAATAAAGTCTGGGGCTCAGTACACAATAATGACTTCTTAGTTGTGAAAAGTCTATCATGGTTAGGGAAAACACGAACATTAGGGGAAACTGATTAATAGACACATGGAAACTACTATCTTTGTAACTTCTCCATCAATCTAAAATTATCTTTAAAATAAGAGGTTTATTTGAAAAAGAAAAGAAGAAGAAAAAAAAACAACAACCCAACCCATCCCAAAACAAAACACTAATATGAGTCAATCAGTGGGTAGAGGACTTTCCGTGTGTTCTTACATTTCTCCTCCCAAAGTGCACGGAGATCGCCATTCTCATTTCCAGTTGACAGCGAGGGAAACTGGGAGCAGAGCGGCAGGCAGCCTCGGTTTTTTCTGGGCGGTCTGGTCCAGCAGTCACTACTGCTCGAGCCGCATAGCCAGGCAGCTACCTAGACAATTTTGTGCGTAGATGGTGCGTTCAGATTAACTTCCTAGATGAAACTCCAAGCCCAAGTCAAAATGAGTGATTTGCCGTAAGGAACCTGAAACACATGCTGGGCCTTCTGAACGCACTCCAGAGAGCGCCCTTCCGCCCGCACAGTGTCCGCGGTGAGAACTGCGCCCCTCCCCACAGCGTGCAAATCCTTCCAGCGGGAAATTAAATTCCTTCCTATTCCCTCCTCTAGGGCCTTGGAACTTAGTTCTCAGAAGCTTCTGCGGGAAAATTCATTATCTTTCCTAGTTAAAATATTTTTTTCCCCCTTCCAAAACTCGAAACACTTCCTAGAGGCCTGTTTAAGACCAGCAGAGAACTGTTAGCTATTCCAGTGTCTTTGGTCAAGCATGAAACGCTCCATCCTCAAGTAACCGGCTTGTGCTCATCAATGTGCCCTGATGCGCTTAGTCTTTTTCTCCTCTCCTTGGCCTCCATCCTCATTACCTGGAGCTTCTCAGTTGATGGGGAGAAGGAATTAGTTCTATGTTTTCTTTCTTCAACTGGCCTGTCAGCCCACATGGATATGAAGCAGATTGTGAGCCTTTGGATTTTTTTTTTTTTAAAATTCTTATTCTATCTGTGCTACGATATGGAAGAAGGATGGACAACCTCCTCTTGGGCCATTAGTTGTCTCTGAAAACCCGCTGGAGGGTCAGCTATGGGGCAGTTCACACTCCATGGTACACAACAACAATATTAGTTGTAGGCAGCTCTGATGGCTTACTGGTAATGAGTTGCACTGCCAACACAAAGATACATGGTTCAAATCCACCAGTGCTCTGCGGGAGAAAAATGGACAGTCTCTGCGTCTGTGATTCACTGCCTCTGAAAACCTACTGGAGGGTCAGAAATGGGTGAGTTTCGACTTGATGATACTCAATAACAATAATAATATTAGGTGCTGGAAGTATAAAGACTCAGTGAGTCTCAGTGGGTCAAAGGTAAAGTTTTAGAGATCAGACAAGCCCATGGCAGAAAGGAGGGGATGTCTCTGTGGAGTGCGGTGGCCTCTGCCCTCAATTTCAGTCATGAGCAAGCCCTTCTTCCCGGAAAACATTGCTCTAAGAAGAGTGATGCTCACAGGCTGGGCAGAGCTCAGGGCAGTGGGGCATTCGTGTCATGGCAACTCAGGATGAATGAATTGGAACTCAAAGCATGTGTCCAGTTTGGCTCTCAGCAGCTGAAGCAACCTCATTAGAAAAAAAAAAAAACCACCCCATTTCGTGCTAAGGTTTTAACCACTTCCTAGTGGTGACACCGGTGAGCAAGGCCACAGCTGAGATGCTGAATGCGCTCGGGGGTATTTCACGCTCAGTGAATAATTATGTGAACAAAATAACACAAAGTGGTTGCCAACAGCTATTAGACCTGTGAAAAATAACAATGGAAAACTCAGTTGACTGGCTATCAAAGGGCCCTTATGGAGAGGAGGAAACCAGCTGTGGTCTCACATCTGTACGCTTAAAACATGACTGGAAAGAACTGAACAACCAAAGGGAAAACTGTCCACAAGTCCGTACTGGCAGGATTGTATCAATGCTCCTGTACACCATTTAATGGGTCACAGGTTGGTCCTAGTCCAAGCTTGTGTGCACCTGAGCAGTGCCGAGTAGGACGTGTGGGTTTCACATGGTGACGGGCCACAGGAAAGTGTATCTCCACCATCTCCAAAGACAAGTTCTTTTCTCAGGAGTTCTCCCATCAGGGACTGTGCTCTGCCGAATGCCTCACCTGTCTGTATCCCAGACCTTTCTGCCAATATTGTCACTTCATTGAAGGGAATGGAAGGTCCTGCATGGAAGCAACCTTCCAGCAGGTGAAGCCAATGCTAGGTGACAGCCTCATCCTCAACTCACCTGGGAAAGTGGCCACCTGGAAAATGGCTTTTATTTGATCCTCCAAACTGTGCTGTCCAAGAGTATGGATTTGGAACAGAGCTTTAAACCAGTTTATCTTTGTTTGCCCTTACCTGAGAATTTAGGTCTATTTTGACCCTAGATATACTGTTTGTTAGGGCTAGCAAGTTGAGTATGACTCATAGCGACCCCGCGAACAACAGATGCAAACCTAGTCCTATCGTTTGCCATCCTCTCTGTTTCTGTCTCTCATCTAGCCCATTGCTACAGTCACTGTGTCAATCTACTTGGTTGAGGGCCTTCCTCTCCTTTACCATCCCTCCGCCTGTTCAAGCATGGTGTCCTCCTCCAAGGAATAGCTTCTCCTAACAACATGCGCATAGTGTGTGACATGAAGCTTCATCATGACATACAGAGTAGGAACTACATTTTAATAAGATGCCCAGGTGATTCTGTTAGTCTTATTGATCACCTCGGGATCTAGAAGAACGGCCTGGGGATCTTGCTAAAGTGTAGATTCTGACTCTGTATCTGGGTGTAAGTGCTAGGTTTGGCAGGAGTAAACTGTCATGAGCTGGTTTGAAGCCTGGATATGAAATCATACACACTATTAATTAGCTGAGCATCCTTAAGGAGATGGCTTCCTCTATGAGTGTTAGTTGCTTCATGGTAAAGATTAGAACTAACAGATATAGAGCATCTAGCATGTGGCAAGGATGCAGACAGAGAGGAGCGGGTGTTGGCTGTGTTCATGAGTATTAACTGTTGGTAAGTATTAGCACTGGCTGAGGGAGGCTTTTGAGCTGTGCTCATCTAATTCATCAGATATCGGCGCCAACATGCAATCTACAGTCTTGAGTGAGTGAGAGGCTGCCCCAAATCCACCCACCCTCACTGTCTGCTTCATGTCACACCTCTAGAATGTGTCCCCAAATTACTGTGCAAGGACGTCTTCCACCACATTCACTCACAAATCTTGGGTTCTCAGCACAGCAGACTTCTTGCCTTGATCATGCCCTGTTCATAATGTCAGGTGGTTGGTGTGTACCACAGAGCCATAGCTGACCCTCTGGTGGGTTTTCAGAGGCAGTTAATTGCATGGGAGGAGATTGCCCATCCTTTTCCCACAGAGCAGCTGGTAGCCTCAAACTGCATGCCTTTGGGATTACAGCACAACTTCTTTCCACTAGACCACCAGAGCTGCCTTGTGCTTATTACTAACCTGTGGCAAACATAGATGTGATAGTTAAACAAAAGAAAAACTGCCTACAAGTCCATACTGGCAGAATTTTATCATCTCTCCTATACACATTCTGTTTTATTCCAAGCTGGTGTTCACCTGAACAATGTTCACCATGTCATCAGATGTGGTGAAGTCTATGTGAAATTCTTCACTACAGATTAAATAAACGCAAGTCAATTTGTGCTTCCTCATGTGCTCAGCTCTTACACTGCCACAAGTGGTGGGCCTCCTGTTCAGGTTTCCTCCTCTCTGACTGCACTTGTTGATATTCTGTTTGTCTTTTCTCCAGCTGAAGGAAAGAATGTAGGCTCTGGAATTTATCTTTGGTTCTTTGTTTACCAGCAGGTGGCCTTAGTCAAGTTAGATAAATTTTTAAGCCTTATTGTTATTGTTATTGTTTGTTGTGTACCAGCAAGCCAGAACCAACCTATAGCTGACCCTCTGTTGGATCCATGGCTGACCCTCTAATGAGTTTTTCAGAGACAGTTAATCACATGGGAAGAGATTATCCATTCTTCTCCTGAGGAGCAGCTTGTGGATTCGAACTGTGTGCCATTGGGATTGCAGCACAGCTTCTTGCCACTAGGCCACCAGTGCTCCCTTTTTAAGCCTTAGTAACCTTATCAACAAAATGGTGATGATAGTTGTAGTGTCAAATACACAGAGCTATTGAGAAGATTAAATTTGGTTATGCAATGAAAGTGCTTGGCACTTATTAGTCCAGTAAACGCCAGTTGCATCTCTAAAATGAATGTGGTTGCTGGCCTGGTAGCCTGGAAGCTTCTCAAGGCCAAGAATTAGATTGCTCCCACATAAAGGACATGGCTCTTAGCAAGAACAATTGCTCCATGAATGCTGGCTAAATAAGATTGGACTCTCTCTTGGGAGAATTAACACTTTGAAAACTAAAACAGTCAGAACTATCTGTACAATGCCACACAGGGGCAGAGGGTAAGTCATCCTTTATCACATAGCAAGACAGGAATAGAGAAGTGTGCTTCTTTGCCATAATAGGACCATGTTAGCCCTATAGGACTCTGAAAGTTGTTTTTTAGTCTTACCTCTTAACCTTCCACAGCCAAGAAACATCTATTCTTGTCTCACTTCTACTCCTAGTCATGTTAGAGCAGCTCAGTGATATTTTGAGGTGTCCACCATGGAAGGACCTAGAAACTCGGACCCAGTCACTTCCTCACAGGACCTTTGTTTAGCCCCACACTGGGCAGGGCCACAAATGCAAAGGAACAGGGCCTTTTTCTCACTGAGGCTGCAGCTGTTCTCAGCTTTTTTCCTACCGCCCATCGGGAAACAGCTCAGAGACATAATTGAGCAGCTGTGGCTGTAAAAAGAACCTGCTTCAGAACAATATGTCGTGTCCAGCAAGTCTGCGCCTCTGTCCGGGTGACAGGACAGCGAGTACACGTGATGAGAGTTAAGTCCAGTTGGCGCAGCCCCACTCAAGTTGTTTCCTTCTGCCTTCCTGTCTGTGTGGTGTGGGTAAAGGACCCACTATGCCAGTACTTTGGTCCCCCTGGACATGAATGTCTGCTGTTGGAGTTTGTGTGTGAGATAACCTTTCAACACTATTGCAGAGGCAAGAAATGAGGTATCAGTTCCACGGATGTCCTCTGAGTCTTCCTCTTTCCCCGCCACACTCTTAAGCCAGTGCCCAACACATGTGACACTTGAATTGGGACCCACCAACTGCGATTTCCTTCTCATCCTTGCTGGCCCTCATGTCTTCATTCACTCGCTGTAGGTTTCCATGAAATTCTAGCCAGGTTGACCAAATCAGTGCTGCACACGTGTTGTTTTGAAAGATTAGCACGGAATCCAGCACATTTCTTTTGAATTCCTCTTTCAAGCCAACATAGAAAAAAACTATTTCCAAAAAATAACACATTATTAACCAATGAATAAGAGCCAAGAAAACAATGTAGCCAGAATATTTATTCCAAACAGCTTGTTTAGAATGCAAATTGCAAATATATCCAGTTCCAGCAGGCTCTTGGAAGAAGCATGCTGGACACCTCTGATAGTCAGTGGAATGAGAAATCCACAAAAAGATGTTTGGGTCCCACTCACTGGCCCTAGGCTGGCTCCTGGGTCCTGACAGTTCAGAAGAACTTGCTCCATGTGAGGGCTTTACCCCTGGAGAAAGCCCTGCTACTCACACATCCCACACGACTGCAAGACTCTTACACCCCAACTTTGGTTTTGTTTGAAAGCTGGTCATTTGGCCATGAGAGTATTTGCTTTGAGAACCAGTCATTTGGCCACAGTGACCAGCACCATTCACGAAGTTTCCTTCTGAGCAAGGCAACTTTTTCCATGAGAAATATATGACCAAATGCCACTCTGACAGCATCTATCAATGAACAGGATGGTTGCTGCTTTCATACCCTGAGTGTATAAAGGTCCGAATCAATTTGATTTATGAAAAGTGAGCAAACTTTCCAGTAGGCTTGGCACATCCACAGCCTTGAAGAAAAGCCTTAATTATATGCTTCTGCTCATTAAATAGATAAAATCTTAGCCAGAGACAAGCTATATTTTGTTTTCAGAAAAAAAAAATGTAAATCCATCTGGCCTCATATTTTCTAGTCATCAAGAGCCTGGGGCCATGTGAAATGCCCATAGTTTTCATCTTCCCAGATCTGAGGGTGGAACAGAAGCGAGAAATCAACATGAGTTCTGAGTCTGGCAGCGCGCTGATGGTGATGGTGATGTATTGGAGCATTCCTGTCTGTGCAAAGCCCCAAAGCTAAACAACTGCAAGGACTAGATAAGACGTCCAAGCATAACAAATCAAAAGAAGGAACAGCCCTGGAATTTATCACAGAAATGTCTCCTCTTGGGCAATTAATGGAAAGAAGAGTCATAGTCTTAATGGCTTGGATGACCCCTCTTTTAGACCAGACTCTGAGTTCCCCAGGATTACCAGTTCAGCCCTCATGGGAACTCATTTATGTTAGGCTTCTACTTGAGGAGAAGACAGTTTCAAACCTTCACTGAGAGCCTACCATTTATTGTTCAAATGACAGTCTGTCGGAGGACGTTTTCTCACCATCTCCATACGCTTTACCCTTGGCTAATACGTTTTTATTCTCTTTTTCCTTTTTTTTTAAAGCAGTTTGTTTATAAAGTGTTTTGGTATGGTTTATTTGTTTGAGTTAACACATTCTGATGTTTCCTGAACTTCTTGATCTGTAGGTAGATGTTTTCTAACAAATTTGGGGCATTTTTGGTCATTATTTCTTGGAGTATTTCTCTGTTCCATTCTCATTCTTTCTCTCTCCTTTTAGACTTCCAATTACCCATATGCTAAACTGGTTGGAAGCAGAATTGGCATCCACTTTCTAAACAACATGCCTCTGGAAACTCTATGAACTTTGATAAATGACAATAGTAATAGAAAGACTTCAGGCCTTTTGTTCATAGGATCACTATGAGTTGATTCAATGGCAATCAACAACAACAAACTGGTTACTATTGGTCAAAGAGTTTATGCAGTTTTTATAGCATTTCTTCCCTCTGTCTTCCAAGTTAAAGAATTTCTATTGGTCCCTTTTCTAGCTCATTGATCCCTTTTTCCTCTCAAAAATATAATTTTCAAGTCTGTTGTTAATCTGCATTTTAAGTTTTAGATGTTAAGCTTTTCAGTTTAAAATTTTCATTATGTCCATCTTTTCTTTCAAGTTCTTGAGCGTATCTATGGTAAAAACAAAACTGAATCCATTGAGGTGATTCCAACTGATAAGAATCCCATGTGTGCCACAGTAGAACTATGTGCCTTAGGGTATTTCTGACTAACTGAAAGTAGATCACTAAACCTTCTTCCAAGACACCTTTGGGTGGACTCAGACCTCTAACCTTCTGGTAGCAACTAATTATATTAACTAATTGCCTCATTAACTCTAATATCTGGGTCATCTGAGCAACATTTAAAAGCTTACATTTCTATCCAGATGTTCTGCTGGAGAAGGAGGGACAATCTCCTCCTATCCCAGTCAGATCAGATTTGAAGGTACACACTCACACAAATAATAAAAATAATTTCTTTTTTAAAAAAGCTGACATTTCTCCTTGTATGTTTTATTTCTAAAGATTTTTAGGACTATTGTAAATACAAAGTTAGTAGTCAATATCCCTGGACTACCAAAAAACTTCTGTCTGTTGGAGCATATTAAATAAATTTTTTACATGTGTTGGTAACAGAAATCTGGTGGCCTAGTGGTAAGAAATTTTGCTGCTAACCCAAAGACACATGGTTCAAATACACCTGTTGCTCTTTGGGAAAGTAACGGTAACATCCTCCCATGAAATTAACTGCCTGTTGAAAATGTGCTTTGAAGGATCAGCTATGAGTCAATTCTCTCTTGAAGGTATGTAACAACAATAACAACACTGGTATCAGAATGTCACGCTTTAGTCCCATATTCTCCATAGACTATTTGGTTATTTGATTAGACAACTTGGCTATGAAACTGGATACTAATTAAGAAAAATGTATGGTATATTAACATTTTTTGTTGTTGTTAAAAGAAAAGGGTATATCTAGAGGAGAGTGAGAGCTGAAAATGGAAAAAAAATGCAAGTAATTTGTATTTCTTGTTGTTGTTGTTGGGTTTTTTTAATTGTAAATGTTGTCAAGTTGGCGAGGATTCATAGTGACTCTATGAACAACAGCTCTGAATCTTGTTCTATCTTGACCCAATTCTGACCCTATCTCCTCCATCTCCAGCACACCTGAACTCATTGCCAGTCACTGGGTAAATTTATCTTGTTGAGGATTTCCTCCCTTATATTTGCTTTCTTTCATCCAAGCATGATACCCTTCTCCAAGGACTGGCCCTTTCTCACAACATGCCCATAGAGTATGAGATGGTGTTTCACCATCCTGGCCTTCAATGAGCACCCTGGTTTCATTTTCTTCAGGACAAACCTATTTGTTCTCTTGGTGTCCGTGGTAGGTTCAATACTCTTCAGCACCTCAATTCAAAGACACTGATTTTTCTTCTGTCATTCTTAGTCATTGTCGAGCTTTTAGATGCATATCAAGTAATTGAGAAGACCATGTCATTGATATTTAGCATTGTGTTTTGTTGTAATACTTATAGCTACTTGTTGACTTTCATGACAAGATGCAGAGAAAGAGCCTGAATACACTGCTTATATAGAGTTGAAACAGTATGCTTCAAGAATTTTATAATAAAGATAATTATGTGTGAAGTTTACTGAATTTCTCTAAAACGCTCTGACATAGTGACTGCAAAATGCTCTCAAATGTAGCAACTATTGAGAGAATGGTGTAGGGGTGGGCACTGTTACTCTGTTGTACATACTATGGTTTTTAGCTAGAACCAACTTGAGGCAAAAATAACAAGACTTTTTTATACTTTTTTTTTGTACATCAATTACAGTATGACCTGGTACTTTAACAATAACCCAATAAGACAGAAAGACAGCTAGTTTATTCTATTAATGTTCTCAGGAATTTGAATTTTCCGTTGCTTTTAGTAGAGTACCTAAGAACATTTACACAATTCACTTCACACAATTTCAGTAACAAAATGGGAAATTTCATCCACTTGTGGTTAAACTACCTTCCTTTGTTAGAGCTTATAAAGTCTTCTTACAATGTAAGCATTGACATTATGAATGAAGAAACAAAGGTCCATAGAATGTGGCAATTAACAAATAATATTAATACCACATGCAAACAAAATACTGCTGAAAATCATTCCAAAATGGCTAGATTAGTGCATACATGAAGAACTGCAAGAAGTTCAAGCAGCATTTAGAAGAGGCAATGATACTAGGGATATCATTGCTGATGTCAGATGGATCCTGTCTGAAATTTAAAAAATACCAGAAGACTGACTATTTGTGGTTTATTGACTATTCAAAAACATTTTACTGGGTGGATCATAACAAATTATGGATAATGTTGAGAAGAAATGGGAAACCCAAAATATTTTATTGTGCTCATGCAAAATATATACATAAACAAAGAGGCTATTGTCCATACAGAGCAAAGGAATAAATGCTACATGGCTTAAAGTTAAGAAAGTTGTGTATCATTATTGTACCCTTTCTCCATACCCATGCAATCTGTATGCTGAGAAATTTATTCAAGAAGCTGAATACTACAAAGAAAATTGTGTTATCAGGATCAGAGGAAGACTCATCAGTAACCTTCATTATCAGGAAAGGGTGTGGGATTTTTTTCAAATACCTTTTTCTGCATCATTTGCTAAGATCATATGGTTCTTGTCCTGGAGAAGGTGAAGCGGGGATGCTCCTTTGAGTCAAAGATTCTGAAGCTTCGTCTGACATACTTTGGGCATGTTGCAAGGAGGGACTGGTCTTTGGAGAGGGACATCATGTTTGGTAGAGTAGAGGGGCAGCGAAGGACAGGAAGACCTTCGATGAGATGGATCGATTCTGTGACTAGAGTGGTGGGAATGGGTGTGTTTGAGATGGCTAGGTTGGCACAAGATAGAACGGCGTTTAGAGCTCTTGTACATAGGGTTGCAATGAGTCGCAAATGACTCAATGGCACATAACAACAACAACAATGTGGTGAAAGACATTCAACAAATTGGAATAAAAGTGAATTTTCTCAACATAGTGAAAATTACACATGCAAAACCAAAAGCAAATATCATTCACAATAGACAACGACTAAAAGCATTTTCCTTGTGAACAGAGACCAGACAAGGATGTGCGCTGTCATCACTTTCATTCAATATTGTATTGGAAGTGCTTGCTAGGCTAATATGACAAGGGAAGGAAATAAAAGACATCCAGATTGGCAAAAAATGTTAAACTATCACTATATGCAGATGATATGATAGTGTGCACAGAAAACCCCAAGGACTCAACAACAATCAAAAACATGTTAAAGCTGATAGACCAAATAGTAGAATGACAAGGTAGAAAACCAATATCCAAAAATCAGTGGGATTCCTCTACAGTAACAAAGAAAACTAAAGAGAAGGAAACCAAGGAAGCAATACTATTTACAATAGCCAACCACAAATTGAGATACTTGGGATGGAACCTAACTAGATACACAAAAAACCTGTACAAATAAAACCACAAAACCTTTCTGTGAGACACAATAAAAGACCTAAAGAAATGGAAAAAAAATGTTCCCTGTTCATGTATAGGAAGACTCAATATTGTGAAAATGGCAATCTTACCAAAAGCAATCAACATGGTCAATGCAATCTCAATACAGATAACAAATTCCTTTTTTCAAGGAGATCAAAAGGGAAATTGTCAAGTTTATTTGGAGAGGCAAGAGATCCCAAATAAGGAAAACATTTCTGAAGGAAAAAAAGTGGGAGGCATAGCACTCCCTGACCTCAAAACCTACTACACAGCAGTAGTGACCAAAACAGGCTAGTACTGGTACAATGACAGACACAAAGACCAATGGAACAGAATTGAGAACCCAGAAATAGACCCAACTGTCTATGGTCAACTGATATTCAAAAAGGAAATAAAGCCTATCAAATGGGAAAATGACAACATCTTCAAAAAACGATACTGCCAAAACTGAACTGTTGTTGTTGTTTGATGCCAGTCGAGTCATAGATGACTCATAGCGACCCTATGAACGAACGGCCTGAGCACTGTTCGTACATAGAGTTTCCAGAGACAAGCCATTTTGGAAGTGGATGCCGCTCCTGCTTCCAGGCAAAACTGAACTACTTTCTCTAAAAAAGCTGAAACAGGATCCACATCTCACTATACACAAAAATCAACTCAAGGTGAGTCAGAGACCTGGGAATAAATCCACAAACCACAAAGTTTATAAGAGACAAACTTGGATCAAGCTTAGAAGGTCTAATATATGGTATAAAGAGACTGTCAAATACAGCAAAAAATGTACACTCGAAGACGATAAAATTGATGAATGGGACTTTCTAAAGATTAAATTTCTTTGCTCATCAAAAACTTTCTCAACAGGATGAAAAGAAAACCTACCAACTGGGAATAAACATTTGGCAATACCATCTCAGACAAGGGTCTCATAACAAAAGTTTACAGAATACTGGGCCTCCAGAAGAAAAAAAATACCTAATAATTCAATTACAAATAAGGAAAAAGACATATAAGACTTTTCACAGAAGAAGACCTTCAAATGGCCAACAGATAGAAACATGAAGAAATGCTCAAAATCACTGGCAATTAGAGAGATGTAAATCAAGACCACAATGAGATGACATCTAACCCTAGTAGCAGTGGCAGAAATTAACAGGACAGAAAGTAATAAATGTTGGAGAGGATGTGGAGCTGTAAGAACTCTCATACAGTTTTTGGGATTGTAAAATGGTACAACTGGTCTTGAAGGCAGCTTGGTGTTTCCCCCAAAAGCTGAACTTAGAAATTCCATATGACCCAGCTATTCCACTGCTTGAAATATACCCCGAGAAAAATGAGAACTGAGGCACAAATGAAGACTTGTACACAAATGTTTATAGCAGCATTATTTACCATCACAAGAACAGGGAAACAGCCCAAATGTCCAACCAAAATCGCATGGATTGATTAATTGTGGTATATTCGCATCATGGAATACTCCACAGCATGAAGGAGCAATGATTTTGAAAATTAACATTATGCTGAATGAACTAACTCAGACTCGTAAGGTCAAATACTGCATAAGAACATTATTGTAGAATGTATATGAGAATCTAAGGAGGGGAGGGTGGGAGCAGAGTAGTGAGGATGGATGTAGGGTCGTTAATCATAGGGTCACAAGATTTGATGGGTGGAGGAAGTGATGGATGGAAGAAATGGAAAAGATCCAGTGAGAAAAACAACGTACATGAGCTTTGTAACTGAATCAGTGTATAATAAAAATGTTGCTTAAATAAAAACGAAAAAAAGTTTCTAACTGTTGTTGTTGTTGTTGTTGTGTATCAGTGAGTCAGAATCAACCCATAGCTGGCCCTCCAGTGGGTTTTCAGAGGCAGTTACCACACCAGAGGCAATTGCCCAGTCCCTGTAGCATAGCTGGTGGATTCAAACTGCTAAAGATCACAACGCAGCTTCTTGCCATGAGGCCACCAAAGCTCCCTTTGTTTGACCAGGACTGCAGATGTTACCTTTACTAAAAACAGGGGTCAAAACCCCCAACCCACTTTGTAACCAGGCAAAGCCTCTTTCTTTTAAAAACAATTTGCTTTGCTTTGCTTTGCTCCATATCAGAGTTTTCAACACCCGTGGATTGCTTTCCTGACTGTAAAACAACACATTTTCCTAAGAAAATTCCTCTTGTGATAAACAAAATTCCTATAGTCTTGGCTCTAGTCTTTAGTCTGAGAAAACTATGTATCAATCAGAGGCTAAGGGCAAATTAATTCCTCAGCAATGTTCACCCAATTTCTCCTGACTGGTCTCAAGGATCAGAGTTATCCTTTGTGATTGTTTTCAAGCACCAAACATAGTACGTGACTCTATGAATGTTAAGAGAATACAAATGAATTGATAAGTGAATGCATAAATGAATGAATGAATGCCTGAATCTGAAAATGCTCAGAACCCACAGCTTCTGCCTCTTTGTTTACATAACTCTCTCCTTCAGCTCTTGCACAAGAAATCACTTTAACATGGGCATAATTTGGCCAAACATTTGACATGTTTTGTTGTTTTGCCTTTTGTTGATTGTTTTGATTTTCAGGAGTGGCATTCGATAGACATTCTGCTCGTTGGCTATTTGTGTTGACAGCAACGATAATAAATTACAAATTCTGAAGGTCAGTGTTGGGGTCAGTTTACCTCACCGTGAATCAACTCCAAGTCCAAATGGCTATTAAGCAAACACCACTCGACACTGATGTCGTGAGTAACTGTGTTTGTTAATAGAAGTTGGCTTTTAAAGGTCATTTCTTCTGCTTTCCCCTCCAATTCTATTAGATGCTCTTCCACCCTCCTCCTCTGCATTTAGGCAGTCTGGAGGTTGGAAAATTCTTTCTGAGTCCCAAGGAAAGCAGATCACACTTCAACAGAGATGTACAACACAGCCTGACTTGGCTAGCAACAGCCCACATGTTTCCTGGTGTGTGAATATGGTATTGCTCAACCTCAAGAGTAACAGAAGTTGAAAATCGGCATCCGAATCCAAGATCTAAAGACTTTAGCTACTGTGCGTGCAGTTGCTACAGAGGATGTTTCTAATAGAAGAACTCTGAGCCTATTCCATACCACATGCAGAGCTATTGATCAGATTAACAATGGTGCTGTAAGATTTCCTGTTTGTCATTGAAACCTGGGCAAAGCTTTGCAGACATCTATGTGATAGAGGCCACCCAGAGCTTCAGGGAGAAGGTGCCCTCTACTCTAAATGTGCTACTAATTGTTCTCTTTCCAAAGCAAGAACACCAGAAACACCAAACCAGAAACATTTGCAGCAATTCACTAATGACTGCCATTGAGGCTTAAAATGTCATGCCAACTTCTTTGACCGTTGGGTCAGAAGTGACCTTCCCACAATGGGAACCCCAGAGCACATTCCCTGTCCCTCTCGCATTAACACAAAACATTTGAAAGTATTCATTGACTTGCTCCTCTCCTTCAGTAAACAGTACGCCTCTTAATGTCTGATACTGCATTTTGTGTTCATGTTTGTTTTTCACTTCCCTATAATACCAACATAGATGCTGGGACAAAATATGCTTTACTTTGCTTACTGAGATTCAGTGACTGGGGTAGTGGGGTTAGATGTGTTGGAGATGGTGAGATTGGCACAGGATAGGGCAGAGTTTAGTGTTGTTGTACATAGGGTGCTATGAGTCACAGATGACTTGAAGGCACATGACAACAACAACAACATGCTTACTGAAGAAAATTAATCAGAAAAAAAATGAACAATCTGAAGCAAATGGCACATCATTGCTCTTGATCTGTAAATAATAATCATTACTTCTTTTAATAGAATCTTTAAGGCTTAATTAACACTTTTCCCATAAATATGTCCTGTAGAAATCAATATAGAAGAATCACAATTTCTGGACGATAACATTTCTGACATTTGCTTAGAGATGGGTTTGTTTTGGTTTTCAGAGGGAGAGAAAAATCTGAAAGGTCCAAGAGAAAGGGAGGGGTGAGTGGAACAAGCCATCCTAAGACAATTTCCTGTGGCTGGAGGTATTTTATGAGTTGTTGTGGTATATCATCAAGTCTGAACCAACTTATAGCTGATCCTCCAGTAAGTTTTAAAAAGTAATACAACGCATAGGAGGAGATTATCCATCTTTCTCCTGCAGGGTAGCTGGTGGATTGAAACCACATCCCTTTGGGTTGGCAGTGCAATTCCTTACCACTGAGCCCCCAGAGATCACTTCAAAAAACAATAGAAGGAAATAGGAAGGATCTCTTGTGAAAAGCAGTTTATTCAAACTTTGTAAATAAATCAGTATAATTTTTTTTAAAATCTCAAAATAAAAAGACCTAATTGAAAATGTTTCCTGTTTATGTATAGGAAGAGTCAACATTGTGAAAATAACGATTTTACCAATGGCGTTCTTTATGGAGATAGAGAAAAATGAAATTTAAGGCACCACACTCCCTGATCCCAAAACCTATTAAACTGTTGCAGCAATGAAATGGCATGGCAATGCGAAAGTGATGGCATAGGCCAATGGAACAGAATCAAGAGCCCAGAAATCAACCCATCTATCTGTGGGCAATTGTTATTTGACAAGGAAAACAAAACTCATCAACTAAAAGGCAGTGATATTTAAGGTGTGTGAGTTTCTCTTTTAAATGCATTTAGAGATGTTTGGTATATGATAGCTTGAAATTGGCCAGGATAGGAGTAATAACACCATGGGAACTGGCAGCCATTACAACTCAAGATTTTTTCATTTTTCCAAGAAAGCCAATTATTAAACATTTAGCAGAATACCACTGACTAGTTTTGAGAAAATTTTACATAAAGCCTTGCACTGAGATATTGATTGACAAGATAACCTTAAAGATCTTCGTTAGCTTCAAGCTATTAAAAACAGCTCTTAGCCCAAGCAAGTAAGCATGACAAAGATCATGACAGTGGTACAGGGTCAGTAAATTCCAAACTGCTTGGTGTTCATAGGGTTTGCTATGAGTCATAGTTGACCTAATGGCACCTAACAACAACAACTTACCCCAATGGAAAAAAAGAGGCTGTACAACTTGAAATTACTGTTGTTACTACTGTCAGGTTTCCACATCTGGCTATTCCTTTAAACTCTTTTATGAACTTCACTGAGGTCTGGATTCCCAGCACCAATGATATAACTCCTACACATAAGGTCCCAGTTCAATAAATGCAACTCGGCATCTGCAGTCAATTTCCCTCAAAGCTCTAGTTAGAAAAATGCTTGGGATTTCCTCCTGATCTGTGGCATGAGAGCTTTCCACATACTCCACTGCAAATGTGGAGCAGCCCTGGTTAAAAAAAGACAAAAGAAGTTCATGTGCAGGAAGACATGGTCATAGTCACTACTATGAAGGTTTTTCCTGTGCACAAATAGTATCCCTCTAGGACATTCAGTGAGGTCTACCAGATGTCCCTCAGCAAATACCAAGCTCAAAGATCCTGTTCTTATTCAGAGGCATATGGGGCCACCGGGAAAGAAAGATGGGGACCTAGAATCAGAGAAGTCACAGATGGAGACAATTCATAGTTGTCACAAAACAGAGCTGGAAC
The DNA here is from genome assembly GCF_000299155.1 of Elephantulus edwardii. Classification (NCBI taxonomy): domain Eukaryota; kingdom Metazoa; phylum Chordata; class Mammalia; order Macroscelidea; family Macroscelididae; genus Elephantulus; species Elephantulus edwardii. Next base: position 10,090,535 of record NW_006399814.1, read on the forward strand.
AACAGCAACACTTACTGCCTTAGGGACACTTGGCTTACTCACATGAATGAACATTTGCTGAGTGAGCAAACAAACAATTGTAGCTCTATTTTGAGCTTTTCCCTATTATGTTCTCTTCTGAGGGCCAAACAAGCCTATCTTCTCCAGAAGGTCTTCCCAAGTCGAGTGTCTTAGTTACCTAGTTCTGCAAAGACACAAATAACACAAGTGGGTGGATTTAATGAGCAGAAATTTATTTTATCTCAACTTAGGAGGCTAGATGTCCAAATTCAGGTTATTAGCTCGAGGTTAAGGCTTGCTCTTTCTGTTGACTTTGGGGGAAAGTCTTTGTCATTTCTCAGCTTCTGCTCCTTGGTTCCTTGACGATCTTCCTCTCCATTTGTGCCTCCTTCTCTGTGGCAAATTTGCTCTTTTTGGGTATCAAAAGCGATTAGTCTAAGACATACTCTAGCCTGATGTGATTTCCTTAATATATCAAAGAAAGTCTTATTCCTAAATGAAATTGTATTCACAGACATGAGGGATTAGATTTATAACACATAGCTTTGTTCCACCTATACCAATTCAATTCACAATACCCAAGAATTAAGCATATCATCTAGGGCATCACTGAATCACAAATCATTCCTTTCTTTCTCAAAATGCCCCAGTGGAAGTTCCAGTCAGTCCATAATGATCATCCATTTAGACTGATCTTTGTTTGTTGTAGTCTTGATTCCTCAAGGACATCATGAGCTCCTTTTTAACTTTTAAAAATTATTTTATATTGGTTTGCTTACAAAGTTCATATGCATTGTGTTTCACACTATTCTTTATTCACATTATGTTTCATACAATCATTCCCATTCATCATGTTTTCTAAAATTAATCCCCATTGGACTATGCCCACGATTATCCGGTCTTTTCAAGTCCCTGCCACATCTTTCCCATTTCCTTTAACCCCTCCCTCCACCCATCCACCCATGATGACTGACCAAGGCAAGAGATTTCGAACTAGACATAAAGTAGGGGATCCACAGTCCAAGGTGATTAGTTATTGATCAAAACCTCTGTTTGCCAGATTGCACTCAACTCTACAAGATGTTTTGCCCATCTCTTCTGAATTGCATCTGTCAGGTAATTTTGGAACAAGTGAATATTTTTTGTGTTTGGCAGAATACGTCAGTTTCTAAAATGGACCTCATGTGTGTATGATATTCCCAGATGTCAGCAGAAATGAGAACTTTGTCTTTGAGAAAGAAGCAACATGGCTCATAAGACAGGATGTACAACTCTCCTCCTCTGCCTAGCTGAGGCCAGGATGAGCCTTGCCTCTTTACACTGCTCTTGGAAAGCAAATTAGATCACATGAAAGACAGAGCCATGGTCAAAATGCCCCATATACCAGCAACGAAAGTAGCAAAAAAGTGTTTGGTCTTTCCAGTTCTCAATTAGCTTTAGAGAATTGCTCAAACCTTGTGAGGAATTCTCCCTGTCACAGAGATATTTAGAAGTTGCATGGGTAACGTGCCACCCATTTGCTAACTTCAGATTTAAACTGAGTTTTAAATTCCTTTTAGAGTTTGTAATGAGCAAATGTTTATACAGATTCTAAAATGGAACAAACAAGATCTTTGCTACTTCCTTCTTTAAAAATCCAAAGCCAGGAGAATTTGTTTTCATCACTAACTCAAACTTGGTTCTATGAGACTTGACTTGCTTTGTTCAAATAAATGCCGTAATTAGATCATCCTCACATCTGCATGCCTGTGATGAATTTCACTCTGCCTTAAGTATAAAATTCTTCCAGCCCAGGTACCTTTCTCATGAGAGGCATGTCTGTGATTAAACTGTGCAGCCCACTTTGTTACAAAGAATCTATAAAAATAATTCTGGGCCACAGAGCCTGTCGTCTTCGCATTGCTCAGATCAGTTTTTCCCCCTGCCTTGCAACCACCATTAAACCGCAGAGATAATTACCCGTCTGAGGGCTGCAGTCCTCCCACATAACCTGAAGCCATTGCTGTTTGTCACAACAGATCATTTCTAGAATGTTGACAGTCAGCCCTGGAAGCAATGGGAATGCTCATTTTCCTCACCCTGCCAGGGCTTTAGAAAAAAAACCACCTCAGTTCGAAATAGATGCCATTGAAGCAGGAGACACGTGAGGAGGTACACAGCCCGTCAATACCTCCACACAAGCTGCTCCTCAGCCTCCAACCATATTGGCTGTGTGAGAGCCTCTATTAGAAGCTTTGTAATCCAAAACCATGAAGTATTCACGGGCCTGGCAGCCCCAAATAGAGAATGAATCAGATCATTCTCTTTCAAATTTGTACAATGACATTGTCTGGGAAATGATGATAAAAAAAAAATTTAGTTTAGAATATTTGCTTGAATTTTCTCCTCACTAGTCTGTTCTTGCTCTTCTCTTTGTTTTTCACATTTCCCTCTTGGTCATTTGGAGACTTTTATGGTTAGTGGCATGTTCTCAAGAATGAGACAGTCCAAAGGCAGGCTAGATGCATGCCTGCACTCTATTTCCACAAACAAAAACTAGGTATTTCCTTCCACTCCACTCTACTTCAGAATCAATCCCTTAGTCCTGGTAAGTTTGTTTCCAAGATATTTCTTCTGTGTGTGCACATTCCTTCTACCACTTCTCCAGGCGGCTTTGTCCTTTCTCAACTGGGCAAATGCTCCTGCCTTCTAGAGAAGTTCTTGCACCTCCAGGTTCTCGTTGGTAATCTAACCTCCACACAGAAGGCCGAGTCATCCTTTTAAGCCACAAAGCCTTCTTACCACTTTGTTTCATAAAACCTTTCCAGTGGTTCCAACTGCCTTCAGGACAGCTTGGCACACAGGGCCTCCTGTTACCTTGTTTTCCCTGCAAACTCAAGATGTCACCATGCTCCAAGCCTCCAGAGGACAAGGTGAAGGCAATCAAGCCACGTGTGATGCCACATTGAAATTAGGCTTGCACACATCTTTGAGGTACACAAAAGGCTGAGAATCACACCCAGAGAGGATATCTTGAGGAACATGATCTGAAGACCCTTATCTCTAGGCAGAAAACATCTAAATCATAACTGAGGAGATGCTTGCATTGTCTCAAAGTCCTCTCTCTCTCCTACAAGTGACGTCAAAAGGCGCTTCTTTGCCAAACTCTTTTTATATAAAGAGTAAAAATATCCCACAGGAAGTTACGCCTATTTAAAACTCACTCTAATAATTGGATTGAGAAGCCTTTTAAGTTCTGTAGCTGTCTGTCATACAGACCAAACGGCAAAGCAACTTCATAGAAACAAGGTTTTAAATGAATCATCCTCAAAACAGATTTTCCTTTCTAGAGTAGCCCCATCCCATTCAGCTGTGAGCACTCTTGTCATTTTGCACAATAGGAGAATGACTTTGATGGCTCTGCTGATCTGGAGAGAAGTTAGGGGACAAGTTGAGCAGGACAGATTAGTTCTGGAAAGTTAGGTATTTTCTGGGTCACCCTCGAGTTTTCGATTTTGTATTTGGCCTCACGGAGCACACGTCGGTCTGAAATCTTTCTAAAATGGAAACCAGAAATGTGCCAGTTACACAGAGTAATTCTCGGGCTGCTAAACAGATGGGTACCGCATGGTGATCAAAGTCCATGAATATTGCAAAGACATTAGCCCTGGCCTCAACTCTCCTTTGGACATGAAAGTGGGTTCTCAAAGCCCACTTCCTAGGAAACTCACCACTTTATTAAAGAAAAATCCCACTACAGACAAGCTGAAAGTCTCAATCAGAGTCAATCAACATTTTAAATGAGGAGGCCCACTTTTCATTGGATTCCTCTCCCTCATTTCCCTTCTTTGTTCTCCTAACTAGATCATATTCAAAATTCTACATGAAAAGCCTTCCCTCAGCATGGCAGACCTTTGATGGTACAGATACCTGAAACCAACCACAAAGGTCTCCACTTCTCCAAGAGAAAACCCATGTGCTTTGAATTGGATACTTCACACTGGGAGTCCACCGTAAGGACAGAAGAAGAAGAGTCCAAATCCCTCCTGCATCGTATGTCTTCTGTTCTTTTCTGTTGTGGACTGAGCAACAGTGCAGAGAGGGTGCTGCCACCTTTAGGCCAGGCCAACTCCAAGAGGAGTGCTCAACCTTACACCTATTTCCCCATTTCCTCTTCATATACCCTTCCCTCCTTAGCCCCTGAAGGCAGAGAGGTATTTAATTTCTAAAGCATCATAAGTTAGCTCCATCCTGATGCCCTCCAGCCCTGAACCTCAAGCCAAGGTCCTGCTCACTCTGCTTTTGGGTGTTGATCCTATCACTCCCCTGATAATGAGTACATTGTTGGGTCAGTCTTCTCTAAGCTTCTCTATTAGGCTAGTTTTTAGCTCTCACAGCTGAGGAAGACTTGTTTGTTTGTAAGAAAGAACATCAAAAGATATTTTTCTGGGAGGTCCTCTGGAGCGACAGCATAACCAGGTGGAAGCCAACTGAGTTTGTCTGTCCTAAGTGAGTCAGGGGTCTAAGAATACTCTCAAGTCCAGGTAGACTTCACAGCATCAGGAGAAGCACTGTCAAAACCTCTCTGGCAGAAAGTCACATTCTCCCTGAGTCATTCATTCCGTGGAATAAGCATGATTCTTTCCAAAGTCCTAGGTAAGAACACGACCTCTGATGAAGAAGAAAGTGCCCTGGGTTCCCAGGAAGTTCGTATGAATGTATTAATCAGATCTTGACTCTCTGGGGTGTTGATATATTGTGACAGTCACTGTTGGTGCCTGGCCTGTATCCCTCAACAAAAATCCATTTTCACATCAACTGGAAGTTTCTTAAACTATTTGTCTGGCCAGTGGGGTCTGCTCAGCCTATGCACTGAGAAGTTAACACCCCACGCCATTGAGAACCCCTTCAATCCACAGTAGATAAAGAGCTAGAGGATCAGTCCCAGAGCTCCTCCATGCCCCGGTATTGATTACTTTGCGTACATTGTGAACTGTCTCTCAGAGTTCTCAAATCAAATTCTGGGCAGTCTCAGTGATCTACAGTTAACCTACTGACTGCAACCATTACTGATTCCCTTTCCCTCCTTATTTCCTCTCCTCTCCTCTCCTCTACCTCAGTATCCCTGGATTAGAAGCCAAGTCTGTGTGACTCCAAAGCTCAAGATGTTTGCATCACACCAGGATGACAACCATCCCGGGTCTTCTCCAGCTGACCCTCGTGGTAGATAGAGAAAGGGACATGGTGGGGTCCAATCTTTGGAGTCCACACTCACTCCAAGCAAAGAGCTCATCCACAGGTGCTGCATTCTTGGCATTCCATGCCTGTTCTCTGCTCTAGGGTCCAACCCAGGTGTTTGGCTCTATATCCAAACACCAGGAGGGTTTTTTTGTTCATTCAAGCTGGGCTTCTTACAGAGCCTATATTAGTAGGAATCCTGGCTTTGGATGCCCCTTCATGTCCCTTCCAGCCCAAGTCTCTGTAAAATGATTCACAGCAGCCCAAGGCAGAATTAGAAATCCAGCGCAATACCATTCCGCTTTTAAACATTCACGGTTTAATGTTGTTCTAATTTGATGGGGACTTTATGAAAAGAGGCTGCAGCCTCATTTTGGAAATTAACCTAACACCAGCTGCAGCTTCCTGGCCCCGGTGCTGTGGACATATATCCTTGTCTTCACACGTATGCTCATCTGGACATGGGGCGGCCTCAGGGGGCTGAGGCATGCAAGATGAAATCCCACAAATCTCCATTATTAAATCCATGATATATTTCAAATCCCGCCCTCCATCTTGGTAATGATGCTTCTGACATTCCTCCAAAGTAGAAAAGAGGGAGGGCAGGTGGAAGCAAGAAAAGGAGAGAGAATCCCTTTTTGTTTCCTCCACATTAACCAGTCATCCCGCGGCTATATTTCTACCAACAGTGAAGAACAGTCCACCTCTATGAAGAAGAACGCGGCACCAGGAATGGAGGAAGATCCATCAGCAACCTCCATTATGCAGAACACACAGCTTTATTTGCTGAAAGTTAGGAGGATATAAAATATTTGTTGCAGAAGATCAAGGACTACAGCCTTGGGACTGATTTACAACCTCAACATTAAGAAAACAAAGATCCTCACCATAAGACTAACAGTCTATGTTATGATAGACAGAGAAAGGATTGAAGTTGTCAATTATTTCATCTTGAGTGGACCAACAAAACCCTTGGTACTTGCAGTCAGGAAATCAGGAGACTGGTGGCTTAGTGGTAGAGCATTGTGCTGTCCATCCAAAGGTATACAGTTCAAATCCACCAACTGCTCCGTGGGAAAAAGATGGGCATTCTACTCCTGTGAGATTTGTTACCTCTGAAAACTCACTAGAAGGTAAGCTATGGGTCTGTTTTGACTCTACAGTACATAACAACAACTTGTCCTTTAATGTTATGTAAATTTCTTTACTTTTAAATAATTGAACCATCCATATTCACAACAAATTCATCATAATGACCTTCACTTACTGCACATGAAGCTTTTAAACTATTGAAAAGGTTCTGAGCTTTTCCTTGCAAAGTAAAGCTAAATAAGAACTGTATAGATGTACAACTTTCATTTAAAAGCTTCAAGATGCATTTAAAAGTGGATCCCATTTGTAATCTGGAGATGCATGTAGATGGAGAAGCAATCTAAACCTCAAGCAGAGTCCTCATCAGAAGATAACCCACTAGGTTTGCCTCTTAGGGATAATCTTTAGACTCCTGGGGTATAGGTTGATAATTTTCTGTGGTTATAATACTTCCAGGCAAAGTTTTAAAGAATCTGCTAAGGTATAAATGGGTAATTGGAGGGATTTGCAGTTAAAAAGAAGAATTTGAAAACCTTGGTGAAGAGATTGAGATTGTTCACAGCTTTAATTTGCTTGGCTCCACAGTCAACACACTTGGCACCAGTTATTTGATGTTGTTCTTACGTGCCATCGAGTCATTTGCGACTCATAGTGACCCTATGTACAAGAGCCCTAAATGCCATTATATCCTGTGCCAACCTTGCTGTCTCAAACACATTCATTCCCACTACTCCACTCACAGAATCGATCCATCTCATCGAGGGTCTTCCTCTTCTGCGCCGTTACTCCACTCTGCCAAACATGATGTCCCTCTCCAAGGACCAATCCCTCCTTGCAAAATGCCCAAAGTATTAAAAGACGTATTGCGATGGGACAGTCTGCTGTTAGGGACCTCTCCAAAGTAATAAAGAGCAAGGGTGTGTCTCTGGAGACTAAGGTCCGTCTGATATAGGCCATGGTCTTTGCTATCACTTGTTATGCATCAGAGAGTTGGACAATGACTAAGGAGGATAGAAGGAGAATTGATGCCTTTGAGCTTTGGTGCTAGAGAAGAGTTTTGAGGGTACCATGGACTACTAGGAAAACAAACAGATTCATCCCAGAAAGGGTCAAACCGGGCTGCTCCTTGGAGGCAAGGATTCTGAGGCTCCATCTAACATACTTTGGATGTGTTGTACGGAGAGACAGGTCCTTGAAGAGGGACATCATGCTTGGTAGGGTGGAGGGATGGCGCAGGAGGAGACAGCCCTCTATGAGGTGGATTGATTCAGTGACTGGGATAATTGGAATGGGAGTTTCAGAGACAGTGCAATTGGCACAGGACAGAGCAGAGTTTAGGGCTGTTGTACATAGGGTCGCTATGAGTCGTAAGCTACTCGATGGCACATAACATTTGAAGGCAATGTTCTTTCATGATTTATGCTCCTGCAAGGATCTCCCAACCATCCTTGGAAGCTCACCAATGTCACCTCTCTAAAATGTCCTCACTGATTTCATGAGACCAATGAACATTTCATCCTCCGTACTTCTCTAAGCCTCCTTCAGTAGTGGTGCCTCACATCACTCTCCCTTGAGTGTGTAGTCATGTGTAGTGGCAGTAAGGGCCTGTCCCTTCCTCTCAGGGCTCAGTCCCTATCCTCAATATCAGTGCAGCACTTCCTTGCCAATCAGGGGTACTCAGTAAATGCTAAAAGAAGTAGGTATGTAAAGTGATGACCTTGCAAATCCGTCATGACAGGGGTGATAATAGTATTTTGTGGCCACATCATGTTACAGAGATCAAATATACACCAACAATGTAAAAATAATGGGGGAACCAACACATTCTGCCTATACCATAGCAGCTCACTTCTTCAGGTAGTTGAATCATCTGAAAGTTAAAAGTTGAAAGTCAAGGAAGAATAATGAGATGGAGCAAAGAAGAATCCTTGTGTCGGTCAAGAATCAGACAATAAAATAGGAATACAAGAAAGTAGTTACAAAGCTTTTAGAAGAGCTAAAAGGCAAACAGTCAAAAGTGAGGCAACTAGAGATTAGTAACCATGAGATTAGCAGGAGATGGTTCCCACTGTGGGGTTGAAAGTTGGTTGGAAGTCAAGGCCACCAGTCAGGAAGTGGCATGTCATGAGGGATCACTGAAGACAAGGTTGTCTTGTAGAGACTAGACTCACAGAGATTGTGCCTTAGACACTACCTTATATAGAGAGGGGGAGAAATATCTATGCTATTCCTCCCTTCAATCTCACACTGGCACCTTTCAGCAGCCAAAGGAAAAGGAGCACAAAACACGAAGAAACCGGAAATGCAGTTTGTAGCAGCCAGCCACCCGTACAACACAGAGCTGAGGGGGTGATGAGATGATCTGAGAACCACAGCCCAAGTACTCTTCTTTGGTTTCTCCCACAGCAGCCATCTTTCCTTCTGCCTTTTTTCTTCACTCTTGGGTTAATCCCCTTTCTCTCTGAGTTCCCCTAGCTCCCCATGCCAGGCCGTGAGTAGGGGCTACCCATGAGATTGTTCCATAAAGACAGCATGCTAGGCCAAAAAAGGGTAGCTGGTGCACCTGAGTGATCAGTCTTTGATTAAGAAGTTCTGGAAGGACTAGTCTTGTTCTGGTTGGCTGAAGGGTAGGAGATGCAGACAGTGCAAGAGAAAGGAATTATCCAAGGTTGGTAAAAGGCCAGCTGAATTCAGGACTTCCAAAACTCCTTCACTATACCCTCAGGCAGTGTGGCCCACCTCCCATAGTCCAATGGACCAGAGGGTAAATTTGGCCTTGCAAAGCCTGTTAGATAGATGCCTTTAATACATAGATCTTAGGTACCACTCTCTAGTTCATTCAAATGGCAGCCACCAGAGTGGCTTGGTTCACAAGACAGAGGAATTAGAAAACCTGCTTTACAGAAAAGCACACATACACATGCTGAAATTCTCAGACACCTTCCCAAAGGAATCCTGAAAACTAAGTTGTTTTTCTCCTCCTTTGAGATGCTTAGACTCTGGCTTGGGTACCCAATATTGTAACATTAAAAAGCCATTTTGAGTGACAACTTATGCAAAGAGAGGGAGAAAATTGGTCAGATACCTGGAGGGAAGTAAATGCAAGGTATCAGAGCACATATGTACCTGAGGCATCCAAGGATCAGGAGGAGAACGGTATGGCTGGAGCTACTGGAGCGAGTGAGGAGGAGCAGATTGGTCCAGAGGTAGGAGAGTTACGAGATCATTTCTTCTATAAGTGAGATGGAACAGCACAATATAAAAAAAATCAAATAAAAATCAAAAGCCACTTTTCTCTTGGAGTGCTCATCAAAATCTGGAAGCCGATAACCAGCACGGTGCAGAATAACCCATTCTTGCATTTAAGTGAGCCTCACGTGCCCAGGAGTGTTTATAGGAAGATATGGAAGAAATACCACTTTGCAGAGAAACAGCTGGGTGTTTAAAAGCTTTGTTTACACTCGAGCATCTGTGTCAGGAATCTGGCATATTAAATAAACTCATTGCCACCCACCTTGTCCAAACTTTCATCAGAGAAATGGAAAAGGATTGGTGTGGGCAGGTAGAAGTGCCGTAGCAGGCATTGGCCCTTGAAGTCTCAGCTCCTCCATCCCAGTGATCTCCGTCCACTACCAGCACCTTTTTGTGTCCCTCTCATCAAAGTTTGGTCTTATTTTGGGGGCCTTGACATTGTTCTTTGGAGAGGCTAAAAACCAGTTGTCATCAATCCCAATTCAGAGTAACCCCATTTGTGTTAAAGGAAAACTACTCTCTGTAAGATTTACCAAAATTGATTTTTAAGATTTAAGAGTCACGAAGTCTTTCCTCCATGGCATCTCTGGGTGATTTGAACAGTCAACCTTTCAGTTATCAACCAAGTTCTTAGCTACTTGTACCAGACCTCACCTGATGGACTACACAAGAATCTGATTGATTACATCTGTGGAAATAATCACATCTAAACACAGAGATGGGAGAGTTAGAAACATAAGACAGTGGTGGCAGCTCAGCTCTCAACAAAGGATATATTCTTGGAGATGCTGGAGAGACCATCCTCCCTGTGGTAAGTGGGGAAATTGAACTGAATGGATTCCCCCAGTTTCTCTGTCTCTAGGATGGTACAGGATTCAGGTTGGCTGTTCAAAGGACTGCTACTTGACTTTATAGCACCTAACAACAACAACAACCACAACCACGAGCTTTTACCAGGAGTATGGTGATCTTGGTGACACTGAACCGTGATCCCAAAGGCACACAGTTCACATCCACCAGCTGCTCCAAGTGGAGAGAATTAACAATCTCCTTTTATGCCATTTATCTGTTTCTGAAAACCATTGGAGAGTCTTTTATAAATTGATTCCAACTCGACAGCATAAAACAACAATAATCCCTTACCAGGAGGGAAGGCTGACCTTGTGACACGCTGAGGCTCCCTTACAAGGCAATTGCCACCGTCAGCACTGGGAGAGAGGGGATTAGGAGCTACCTGTCTCATTCCTGCCTCCTGTACCAATCATTGTCTTTTTCTTGTTCTTTCTGAAGACACCTCAAAACACTTTGAAAATGCCCTCAGTTATCCTATCATATCTGCCAGTAGGTTTTTTGGGATCCGATGCACACAAATACAATGTGTTCACAGCAAAAAGCCAGGATTATGATTTCAGGGGTATGTGAGAAATGTTAGGGCTGCCCCACATTTCACCCCTCTTTAGAAAGCCCTTATCATTCTGCGTGGTGCGATTCATCACTGTGTTGCACAGAGTCTGTGGATGACAGAGAAAGGACATGACCATGCTCTGCCTGGGGCACTGCCCTAGAAATAAGTTCTTCTACTCATCTCAGTCCTTTCCAGCCTTGCCTCCTGTGTCTCCACCACACATCTCAATGCTTCTCAATGGTTTCCCAGCTATGCACACATGCAGCTGGGCTTTCAGTGCAGTACAGCCTCTCAGCCTCTGCCAGGCCACCCTCCTCCTACACTTCTCACATGGGAAGCCACACTTCCAAAAGCCAGCACAATCCCTTCTGTGAGACTTCTGATTCATCCTCTTTCCACTCGACCCTCTCTTGGCAAAACTGGGGTGACCTTTTCTTCTTCAGTTCCCACTGGTCATGACATCACTTGTCATGAACAAAGCACAGGAAAGATATTTGTGCACATAAGTTGATTCTGTTAGTGGGCAATACACCCTACAAAACAGGGATCATGCTTGTGTCCCAGCCTAGGGATGGGCACATGCCAGGGATCCAGAGCATTTATAATCCGTAGCTCAGTTCACATAAAGAGAAGCCACATGATTTATTCATGGCTGCAACTCCTCCCTACTTGATTTGGCTGGTTAATATTGTTCCTTGTACAATATATTTGACCTGTTGACCACAGATGTAAGGAGAGAATTCTCCCATCATCTGATCCAACCAAAAAAATTCCAATCTACCTACAATTGCCAGAAAACCAGACTGTCTTTTCCATTATCTATAGACAGAAGCAGGCTTCAAACAAGAACCAAGTTGAAAATATTTGATAATGCCTATTGCTGGTTAGAAAGCTCTAGTGGTCTAGTGGCTAGAAACGGTGCTACAATCCCAAAGGCATGCAGTTCAAATCCACCAGTTCATGGGAGAAGGATGGACAATCTCTTCCCTCATGATTAACTGAAAGCCTGTTGGAGGTTCAGCAATGGATTGGTTCCAACTTGATGGTACACAACAACAACAACATTCTAGATTGGGAAGGATATAAAGGATTCCCCGACGTGACTGCCAGGGTGCTCTGGAGGCTTCTTGTTGTTGTATATCATAGAGTTGGAACCAACCCATAACTGATCCTCTGGCAAGTTTTCAGAGGGAGTTAATTGCACAAAAGGAGATTTCCCATCTTTCTCCTGTGGAGCAGCTGGTGGCCCTGAACCACGTGCCTTTGGGATTGCAGTGTACTTTCTTGCCACTAGGCCACCAGAGCTCCCTCTAATGTAAAGGTATACAGTTTGAATCCACCAGTTGCTCCCCTGGAGAAAGATGGGCAACCTCTCCCCATGTTTCTGAAAACTTGTTTGAGGGTCAGCTATGGATTGGTTTGACTTGACAGAATAAAATAGAAACAATAACTTGGCTGCCAGTTTTCCATACAATCATGGCATGTTGGTGTGATGCTAGAAGCTCTACCAGAGGTATTTAAATTACCAACAGGTCCATCCAGGTAACAGCAGCATGATGTTAGGGTCAACCAGACATCCGCTGAGCTTCTAGACCAAGACAGACTCATTAGAAAGGTCTGGAGGTCTACTTCCAAGTGAAATCCACATAAATTACAGAACACTATCCTACATAGTGTAAAGTGGATCCCCTGGATTGGAAGATGACAATGGACTCAAGTAGGCCAGTGCCACTGGACAGCAGCTGTTGTACTTGTGATCACCACAGCAAAGCCAACCAGACACTGACTAAAGACAATTCTAAACTACTCCCTTACGAAAAAGGATGTAAATGGGCCGATTAGAAAGCATCATTTGATTTATAAAAGGCTGGTATCAAGTTCCACTGCTCTGGGAATAGAATTTCCCAAATGGTCACTGCCACATTTCTTGCCAACATCTAGTTAATACTCATGCTATAACTTATATTTTTCTTCACAACAAATTTTAAGAACTTTTCTTCTTTTTTTTTTTAAGGTAAAGCTTTGCTCACTCTATGTTTTCTATGTATTCTGATGGTCACTAAACCAAACCTCAAGTTTCTGGAATTTCTAAGAGCCTGACTAGAACTTAAAATTGTTTTGTCTCTCACTCTTGCTACTCTTGGGGTTCATCCTGGATAGCTCCTGGTGCCTTCTGAAGCTCTACGCTGAAGTGTCCAGACTTGGACCTTGTACTTGCCCTGCTCAGGTCCTGCGGCACAGTGGCTACCAATGTCTGGCTCCTGGGTTCTCATGGTGACTCAGTGATCCTACCGGACAACTGAGGACATTCCTGGGAGCTGAAAGTTTACAAACATCTCCAGGCAGAAGGCAGAGAGGCAAAGCTAGGCTTTGTGCTCATTTCAGGGAAGAGCCACACCCATCCTGGCTTCCACCCACCTGCTTTCCATCTCCAAAGCTGGTCAGGCAGAGAAGAGAGCCAGGGCGGGAACATGTTTTCTCCAAAGGAACCAAGAGCTTTGCTTAAGGTGGGGCTTGAGAGACTTGTCATCTCCTTGGGAGGCTCCAAGGGCAGAGGCCATAGCAATAACATCAATAGCAGCAGCAACAACAATAATAATAATCAACACCTCCATTCCCTGACATCTGGCTTCACAGGTGCCAGGCACATTTTGTCCAGCACTTGGCACTGTGCAGCATCAAGTTAGAGCTCGTCTTTTGCCAGGCTGGGACGCAGCAGAGGGTCATCACAACTAGAACTATGATCTACAGTGTTAGGATGGGATAAACACCATGCATCTGTTCACTTATTGAAGCCTAACATGACCCCTTAAGGTACTTATTACCAGTGAGGAACCTCTTAATAGAAGGTGGTCTGAGGCTCAGACTATTGAAGTGAAAGGGCATGTTCAAGATCATATGTCTCCTAAATATAAAAAAAGTCAGAAGGAGTCATATTCAGTCTATATGGTTTTACCTCTGCTACATTTCTAGTTCTATCTGAAACCACCCTTCCAGAATGTTAGGTAGCCAAAAGGAACTCCGCTCTTCTAGTCCTTGAGCACCATGCTGATGGGGAAAGACCTGTTTTCAGAATTCTACCAGGACCTACCAGGGTGGGTGCCAAAATGGGGACAGAGAAGAAAGAAAGCTCCACCAAGAAATGTCACTGACCATTTCAGGGTGACTCAAGAGCAAAATTCAGAGTGTCGTATTCTACTGAAGGTTATTTATTTCCTTGCAAGGGGTCCCTGAATTGCAAAAATGGCTAGCAAGATCAACCGCTAATAGAAAGATGAGAAGTTCCCCCAGAAGAAAGGCCTTGGGTTCTACCTCTGAAAAGTGATAGTCATTGAGACTTCTATGGCATATAATTTTACGCTGATACATATGGGTGCACCTATGAGTTGGGATAGAGTAGATGGTAACTAGTCTTGCCTTCCTTTTCAAGTACTAGAGACAAGAATGGAGGTCTACATTACCACAGATCTTTCTTTAAAGGTCTAAGTGGCATAATTATACATGAGGTATGCAGCAATAGGGTCCTGTCAGTGCAGGACTTGGAGAAATCACGTTTTCATCAATTCCAGGGATCCTGGAGTGAAGGTTCTCCTCGGAAGGGATCTTTGTCTCTGTGAGAAGACTTAGTGCCCTCTGCAAGCTCAGATACCCTGGTCATCCTGACTTCTCATCCCATCGTCACATCTACTGCTCCTCAAAAGAGCAAATCTGGGTTTCTCTGTCATTTCACTGATCATTCTATTAAATACAACACAACAGTGATTGGTTACTGTTTTAAGCAACACTCTTATTTTATAAAATACACAAAGCTCCCTCAAAGAGGTGGATTGACACGATACCCTCAGCAATGGTCTCAACTGTCTTGGAGATGATGAGGATGGCACAGGATTGGACAGGTTTCAGGTCTGTTGTTCATAAGGTCACTGTGAGTTGTACTCATCTCAACAGCACCTAGTAACAATAACAACAGCAACAAATTGGTTTTATTATTTTTTTTAACTTTTTATTATGATCAGGATTTACAGATCCATTTTCCATTCTACAATTCATACACCTTTTGTTTTATGTCACTGATTGCAATCCCCACAATGTAATAACACTTTCTCTACTTCCTTCTTGTGATTCCCATTTCCATCTCTCCTTCTTTTCTAACTCTTCCTGCCTTCTATATTTTATCATTGTATAACTATTGTCCTCTTGATATCTACCGGTTAATTGTTTCAAGTATTACCAACCTTTCTAGTTTTATTGACTCTTCACCTGGAAGACAACAGACTCTAAATTTCTACCAGTCCCTGTTTGCCCCATAAGCCTAGTGTTTTTTACCTTGTTTTGAGTTTTTCCCCCCCAAGTCTATTCAGGACCTTCTGATGTTATCCCTTTCAGACTGGTTGGTAGTGGTAAACAGGCACCACCTAATTCTTCTGGTCTCAAGGCTGTGGAGTCTGAGGTTTGAAAAGCACACGGTTCCTTTGGACTATTTTTATCCATATGCTTTTAATTTTCCTCTCTCTTCTTTGCTTTGGGATCTGACCAGAGAGAATCAAGTAATTGCATCCTAGATGGCTGTTCATGAGCTTTTAAGACCCCAGCTACTTTCACCAAAGAATTCGATAAAACACTTTTCTGTATGTGGACTACATTGTGCCAATAGACCTTGATGTCCCTTGAGACTATGGCTTTGAGCCTGTAGGTCCAGTTAATTATCCACTCAAGGATCTTGGTTTTGGCTAAGGAGTTTTCTTAACTTTATCTTCTGTATGCTCTGCTATATTCAAAGGCATATTTGCAGCATATGTAAATACATATGTAAAAAATTCATCTGTCAAACCTATATATATATATTCATGTTTTTAAGTTTTGTGTTATATTCATAAGTATGGTCCCTTTCTCCTTACCACACCTGCTCAGTTTGAGTGTCTTTCTAGAATGTGGAAATTATCTACCAAGATCATTAAAACCACATATAAGTAGGATCTTATTGATAATTTAAAAACAGTTGGATACAACTTAGATTAGAGGAGTAAGTGGAACAAGAGGTATCTTTACTGACATCAAATGGATCTTTCTTAAAGGCAGAGAATATAGGAAGATATTTACCTGTGTTTTACTGGTTATGCAAAGGCATAAGTCACTGTATGGATCATAACAAATCATGGTTACAGTTGAGAAGAATGAGAATTCCATAACATTAAGTTGTGCTTATGAAGAACCTGAACACAGATCAGAAAGAAGTTGCTTGAACATAACAAGGTGGTATAGCATGGGTTAAAACAGGGAAAGATGTGAGTCAGCATTGCATCATTTTATTGTACCATTGAATCGTATATGCTAAGTAGATGATCCAAAAAAGCTGGACCATATATGAAGAATGAGACATTATTTTCATTGAATGTTGTACTAACAACCTGTGATCTGTAGATAATATAACCTTGCTGTTGAAAATTAAGAAGACTCAAAGCACTTGCTAATATGAAGCTTAAAGACTGTAGCCTTCAATGTAGATTACAACTCAGCATAGAGAAAACAAAACAAATCTTCATAGCTGGACCAATAAACAACTGTGATTAATAGAAAAATGGTTACAATTCTTGATAATTAAATGTTACTTAAATCTATAATCAATGCCTATTGAAGCAACAGTTAAGAAACCTATGATGTATATTGTGTTGGGCAAATCTTCTACAAAGTAGTTCTTTCAAACGCTAAAGAGTAAGGATGACACTCTGAGAACGATGATGCACATAACTGCCATAAACCATGGTATTTTCAATTGTCTTATATGTTGGAGAATGAATAAGGAAAAGCAGAGAAGACTTCATATCTTTGAATTATGGTGTTGGTAAAGAAAGTGAATATATCATACAGTTCCAAAAGAACAAAGTTTTCTAGGAAGAGATGCAGCCAGATTGCTAAGACAAAAGAATGGTGATAATTTGACTTACATACTTTGTGCATTGTATTTGGAGAGGCCACCTAAATGACCCTCAGAAAAGAGCACCATGCTTGGTAAAAGAGAAAGCCAGCAAGAAAGAGGAAGACCCTGAACAAATGGGTCGGCATAGTGGCTGCAAAAATAGGCTCACACACAGCTTCAGTTGTGAGGCTGACACAGGGCTGGACAGATTTCATTCTGCTGTGCATATGGTCACTGTGAGTTGGAGCTGATTTGATGCCACTTAATAATAACAACAAAAGCTGTATTACTCCTGGGTTCTCAATTCTGTTCCACTGGTCTACATGTCTGTCATTATGTCGGTATCAAACACTTTGGACTACCATGGATGTGAAATAGTAAGTTTTGAGATGGAAAAGTGTGACTCTATCTACTTCATTTTTTTCTTTAATTTGTTGTTTTTGTTAGGGGTTTTGGATTTGAATACGACTCATAGCGACCCGATGACTAAAATATCTGAACCCTGTTTTATCCTGAGCCATCCTCACACTTCCTGACACTCAAGAGTCCATTGTGACAGTCATCATGTCAATCCTCCTGGTTGAGAGTCTTCTTCCTTCGCTGACCCCTCATCCTTTTCTAGCATTATGTCCTACTGCAAGAAATAGCCTGTCCTAGTAACATGTCCAAAGTATGTGAGGTGAAGCCACATCGTTCTTGTCTCCAAAGAGCACTCTGGCTGCACCCTCTCCAAGACATATCTGTTCATTCTCTTGGCCGTCCATGGGATGTTCAGTGTTCTTCTGCAACACCACAGCTCAAAGGCATCAACTCTTCTTGTGTCATCCATATTTATTGTTTAGTTTTCAGATGCCTAGTAAGTGATCAGAAAGATTATGTATGGCCTGAAACAGACATACTTTGATGTCCTTAAACTGACATCATTACTCCTCAATAATTTGGACAAGTCCTTAGCTGCAGATTTTCCCAGTGCAATGTGTCTCCTAATTTCCTGACTGCTGGTACCAAGAGTATTAATTGTGGATCCAAGCAAGATGAAGCTGTTGACAATTTCAATCTCTTCTCCATCCATCATGATGTTGTCTATCTGTCTAGTGGTAAGAATCACTGTTTCCTTGACATTGAGATTCAATCCATAGCAAAGGCTGCATTCCTTGAACTTCTGTAAAAAAATGCTTCAAGACCTCTTCACTTTCAGCAAGCAAGGTTGTGTCATCTGCATAAAGCAGGTTATTGATGAGTCTCCCTCCAATCCTGATGTCACACTTCTCCTCACAGAGTTTAACTTCTTGAATAATTTGCTTTGCGTACAAATTAAAAAGAAATGGAGAAAGAATACATCCCTGACACATTACCTTATGAATTTTAAACCATATAGTGCTCCCTTGCTTCATTTGCACAACAACCTCCTGGTCCAGGTATAGGTAGGTTCTGCATTAGCACAAGTAAGTGCACTGGGGCTCCCATTCTTCTCAATATCAGCCACAACTTGCTATGATCCACACAGTCAAATGTCTTTGCATAGTGAATAAAGCACAAATAAACATTCTTCTGGTATTCTTTACTTTCAGCCGGGATCCATCTGACATCAACACTGATATCCCTGGTGCCATAAGTCTCATCTAAATCCTGCTTGAACTTCTGGCAGTTCCTTATCTTTGTACTGTTCCCTATCTTTGTACAGTTCTCTGTCTTTGTGCTGTTCTAGTAATTCTTTCATGATCTTCAGCTGTATTTTGCTTGCATGTGTTATTAATGATGTTGTTCAAGAGTTGGATAGCCTTTCTTGGGAATGGGAACAAATATGGATAAATACTATCTCCAGATCACAAGTGCTCTCCAGAGTGGTGTTAAAAAATCCCATGCAATGATAAAAAAAAAATGGACCTCGTCCAATCTATTGGTCAGACAGATTTCCTCCAAATTTCCTGGCAGAGACTGGTGAACATATCCAAAGATGCATCTGTTAATTGATACAAGTCAATTGATATTCCACTGATTCGTGGGATTTATTTATGTATGTATGTATGTATGTATGTATGTATGTATGTATGTATGTATGTATTTATTTATGTCAATGCCTTCATTGCAGCTTCTACTTCCTCCTTCATTACCATTGGCTCATGTTCATATGGTACATCCTGAAATTGCTCCATGTCAATCAGTTCTTTCTGGTACATTGATTCCGTGTATTCCCCCCATCTTGTTGTTTTAAATTAAATAAAATTTTTATTTTGTGCTGGTTTACTTACAAATTTTGTATACCTTGTTTTTACACTAGAACTTGCCCATTTCCTTTACCCACCCACACCCATCAAACTGTGTGACCCTATGATTAAACCCCACCCACCCACCTATCAACCTCATGCACATTCTACAATAATAGTCTTATGCAATATTTGTCCTTATGTGACTGAGTTAGTTCACTAAGCAGCATAATGTTCTCCAGTCCTTCCCAAGCTAGGTAGTGATTTAAAAAATTATTGCTCCAGTGTGCTGTGTAGTTTTCCATCATGTGAATGTACTATAATTTCTCGATCCCTTCATTTGTGGTTGGACATGTGAGCTGTTTCCATGTTCTTATGATGGTGAATAATGCTGCTATAAACATTGGTGTACAAGTCTCTGTTTGTGCCTCAGTTCTCATTTTCTTGGGATACATTCCAAGCAGTGAAATAGCTAGGTCATACGGAATTTCTATGTTCAGCTTTTTGAGGAAATGCTAAACTGCCTTCCAGAGTGGTTGTACCATTTTACAATCCCAGCAACAATGTATGAGAGTTCCTATCTCTCTATATCCTCTCCAACATTTATTACTTGCTGTCCTGTTAAACTTTACCTCTGCTTCTGGAGTGAGATGGTATCTCATTGTGGTTTTGATTTGCATGTCTCTTATCTTCCATCTTCTTTTGATGCTTTCTAGGTCACTCAATATATTGTTCATAGCATCTTTCAATATTTAAACTCAGGACTTAAATTTCTTTTTCTGCTTTCTCAGCTTGAGAAATGCAGAGTGAGTACTTTCCTTTTTATTCTCCAATTCTAGTTCTCTGTACATTGCATTATACTACTTTGCTTTGTCCTCCTGAGCTGCTCTTTAAAGTTTTCTGTTCAGCTTTATTACTTCACCATCTTTTACTTTTACGTGGGCTTCTCAACACCCTAGTGCAATTTTTAGAGTCTCTTCTGACATCCATTTCAATTTTTTTCTTTTTTCTCTCTTTTTGCAATGATATTTTGCTTTCTTCATGGATGATATCCTTCATATCATCCCATACAACTCATCTGGTCTTTGATCACTAATGTTCTGTCCTCAAACCTATTCATAAGATGATCTTAAAACTCAGATGAAATTGAGTCCAAATTGTATCTTGGATCCTATGAACTTATTTTAATTTTTTTTAACTTGCTTAGGATAGAAGGAGAATTGATGCCTTTGAGCTGTGGTGCTGGAGAAGAGTATTGAGGGTACCGTGGACTGCTAGGAAAACAAACAGAAAGGATTTGAGGTAGACTCATCAACAATCTATGTTATGGAGATGACACAATCCTGCTTGCTGAAATTGAGGAGAACCTGAGGCACTTGCTTCAGAAGGTCAATGACTACAGGCTTCAATATGAATTGAAGCTCAGCATCAAGAAAACAAAGATTCTTACCACTGGGCACAATGGCAGCATAATAATTGATGGTGAAGAGAAGATTGCGATTGTTTAACAGCTTTAGTGTGCTTGGCTCCACAATCAAAACTTTGGTACCAGCAGCCAGGAAATCAAGAGACAAATTGCATTGGGGAAGTCTGCTGTCAGAGACCTCTCCAAAGTACTGAAGAGCAACAATTTCAGCCTAGAGACTAAGGTGCACCTGATCCAGGCCATGGTCTTTGCAAGTACTCACTATGCATCAGAGAGCTGTACAATGACTAGGGGTGATAGAAGGAGAATTGATGCCTTTGAGCTGTGGTGCTGGAGAAGAAAACTGATTATACCATGGACTGCTAAGAGAACAAAAAGGTCCATTTTAGACTAGGGCGTGACACCGGGCTGCTCTTTGGAGGCAAGGATTCTGAAGCAGCATAGCACACCATATGATTATCTGATTCAAAGTGGTCAATGCTGGTCCATCTCATCTTACTAATGCCTAGTATGTCAAAGTTCATGCATTCTATACCTTCTTTAACAATTTCCAGTTTTCAAACATTCAAGCTTTGTACATTCCATGTTCCAATAATTAAACAATGTTTGCTATTGTTTTTCCTCATGTCAACTGACTTCCAAACTGGGCTCTACCACTACACTACTATAACTATCCTCATTCCTCTAGTGTTCATAGGGTTTTCAAATATCTGTTATTTAAGAAATAGATGGCCAACCTGCTTCCTGTTGTTGTTGTTGTTATGTGCCGTCGAGTCGTTTGCGACTCATAGCGACCCTATGTACAACAGCCCTAAACCCTGCTCTATCCTGTGCC
>NW_006399814.1:10112395-10128409 GCF_000299155.1 Elephantulus edwardii
GTGGAGCCAAGCAAACTGAAGCTGTGAACAATCTCAATCTCTTCACCATCCTAGCCTGTCTTAATTAGACCAAAACCTGTCCACAATGGGTAACCCTTATGACATTTGACATACCAGTGGCACATCTTTCAGTATCACAGCAATCCCAAGTTATCTCAGTACAGCAAACTGATAGATAAGTGCTGTACCACTTTGTTGTTGTTATGTGCGTCGAGTCGCCTGCGACTCATAGTACCACTTAGAACAATGTTTCTCCCAGATACAATTAACACAAACCCACAGCTGATTGTTAACTAAATCTAAATGGTCAGCTTATACTTGATTATTTATGAAAGTTAAAAAATTATCAGACAGTTTACATTCAAATTTCAACTAAATCAAAACAAACTACCCTCCGGAATCCAACTACTTCACACAGGAGGTGGCTCCAAACTGGAGAATCTTAGGGAAGACCCAACCTACTTTTAAAAACAAAGGCCTACCCACCAGGTCCTGACTGATTTAAACAAGAGGCTTCCAGCCCACAGCTGATTGTTAACTAAATCCAAATGGCTAATCAGCTTACACTTTATTGTTAATAAAAAACGACCCAACAGTTTACACTCTATTTTTAACTAAATCAAAACAATCTACCATCCAGAACCCAACTGCTTCATTCAAGATGTAGTGTTTTGTTTATCTTTCCTTTCTTACAAAGTTGTTGATTAGTTTTCTATCTCTTTAAATAATGATGATAGGACCAGGGCTGCATTTTATTTGTAGATTGATTTGGGTTGTTGTTGTTAGCTGCCATTGAGTTGAGTGCAATTCATAGCCACCCTATGAACAACAGATGTGAACCCTGTCCTCTCCTGCTGTACTATCTTCATAATTTCTGACATGCTTAAGTACATTGATGCAGTCACTGTGTCAACCCACACAGCTGAGGATCTTCCTTGCCTTTGCTAAGCTTCCATCTACCCAACTATGATATTCCAATCCAAGGAATAGCCTCACTTAATTAAATGTCCAAAGTATAAAATATGAATCTTTGCCATTGTTGCCTCCAACCAGCATCCTTGCTGCTCTTTTTCCAAGACACACCTGTTTGTTCTTTTGGCAGTTCATGGGATATTCTCCAGCACCACAACTCACAGGCATCAGTTCTTCTTCTGTCATCCTTATTCATTGTCCAGCTCTCTGATGTGTAACAGGTGCTAGAGGAGATCATCGTCTGATTCAAATGTGTAGGAGTGGTGATAAAGGGTGTCTTTGTCTGATTTCCATTAATTAAGGAAATGCTTTCAGATTTTCTCCCTTGAGACTAATGCTAGCCATTGTTTTTGTATATATGCTTTAAATGATATTGAGGACTTAACTTTTATTCCTATTTTATTTCCATCAGAAACTGGTCATACATTTTTTTTCTACACCAATTGATATGCTCATATGGTTCTTTTCCTTTGCTTTATTTGCATGGTGGATTATTCTGGTAGTTTTTTTAATGTTGAATCATCATTGTGTAAACCTCATTTAGTAATGATATAATTACTCTTTCATTAAGTGTTATATTCTATGAGGTAGGGTGTTTTTTAAAAAAAGAATTGTTGCACTTGTTTTATGAAAGATACTGACCTATGATTTTCTTTTTTAAATGTTGTCATTGCCTAGCTTTGGTAACAGGTTTATATTTGCTTCATAAAATAGATTCAGGAGTATTATTTCCTTTTCTATATGCAGGAATATTAGTAGAACGGATGTTAATTCTCTAAATGGTAGAATTCATGAGTTAAACCATCTGAGACAGGACTTAGTTTTGAGGGGTTTTTTTAAATTACTTTTAAAATTTCTCTTCTATTATAAGTGTGATCAAACTTTCTACCTCAGCCAGTGTTTATTTAGGTCATTAGTATATTTTTAGAAATTTGTTCATCTTTCTTAGGTTTACAATTTGTTAGAGTACAAGTCTTAGTGTTGTTGTTGTTGTTAAGTACTGTCAAGTCCACTGTGACTCATAGCAACCCTGTGAACAACAGATCAGAACCATACTAAGCCATTCTCAGGATTTTCCACATTCTCCAGCCCATTACTGTTGTAACCATGACAATCCATCTCATTGAGGTCTGTCGCTCACTAACTCTCAATCATTCCTGGCATTATGCATTTTTCCTCTTGACAATACCCAATGTACATGAGATGAAGTTACACCATCCTTGGCTTTAAAGGCTGCACTTCCTTCAAGGCAGGTTTGGGGTTTTTTTGTTGTTGTTCTTTTTGACGTCTATGGGATGTTCAATACTCTTCTTCAACACTACAAGGCAAAGACATTAATTCTTTGGCCTTCTTTATTCATTGTCCCTACTTTCACATGTATATGAAGCAACTGAGAACACCATGGATTGGATCAGATGCACCTGACATTCTTGCTCTTTAGCACTTTAAAGAGATCATTGACAGCAGATTCTCCCAAACTGCAGTCTTCTATATAGACTGCCTCTCAGTGTCAAGAAAACAAAGATTCTTTTATTATTATTATTAAATTTTATTAGTTTTAATGAACATTTACAGGGATTTTGGGTTTTCACTCCTTCATTGCTGCACCATTCTCTCCACCCTCCTCCCCAGTTTGTTCTTCTTCCCCCGCCATCCGAATGTCTGTTTTAATTGTCCAATTGCCACAGTGCTTGTCAAAGTCAGCTCTGATTAATCTCCTTTGTCAGTGTGTCCCTTGCCATTCCCTATCACTCCTCCCTGAGAGAGACTCCACCCTGATTCATAAGGAAAAGGGGATGGCGTATTCTCTTAGCTACTTCCTGCTGAAAAGGGACACTGTGGGTTTCAGGGTGAAGATCTTCTCTCACTACTCTAAAGGGCCCCTTTGGCAGTAGGGAATACATAGACTATTATGGAGATTGATTTTGGAATTTAGATGCACTGTTATTAATTGTGCTTAGCCGTATATGTTCATATCCTTGAAGATGTATCATGGAGGGGGGGGGTTGCAACCTAGAAGACACAAATTTAACTAACAAGTTATAAGTACATGAGTCAAAAATTATGGAAAAGTAAAAGAAAAGATTCTTTCATTGTTTTACAAACCCTCCCCCAGGTTCCCTCCACCATGTAGCCATCACTCTAGACTCCTGTGATGACAGAAATACCTAGTCACATATCTCTGTTAAACAGTTTTCTCCCTCCTCTGTTTCAGTGCAGTATACATTATTGAACCCATCTTACTCAGTCTCTCCCCAACCCCGAGGTTAGTCCCATTCTACAACAGTGGCATCATGCAATATTTGTCCTTTTGTGACTGGGATATTTCACTCAGCATAATGTTCTCCAGAGTCAACCATTTTGAATAATATTGGATGATTTCCTTGTTTTTCAATGCAGCATAGTATTCCATTGTGCGAATATACCACAGCTTCTCTAGCCATTCGTTTGTTGATGGGCACTTAGGAAAACAAAGATTCTTACCACTGGACCAATAGGCAACATTGTGATGGATGGAGAAGAGATTGAAACTGTCAACAGTTTCACCTTGTTTGGATACACAATTAAGACCCTTGGTACTAGCAATTGGGAAATAAGGAGATTCATAGCACTGGAAAAATCTGCAGTTAGGTTCCTCTCCAAATTATTGAGAAGTAATAATGTCAGTTTGAGGACTAAGGTGTGACCAATTCAGGCCTTTCTGATCACTTGCTATGAATCTGAGAGCTGGAGACTGAATAAGGATGACAGAAGAATTGCTGTCTATGAGCTGTGGTGTTGGAGAAGAGCACTGAACATCCCATGGATGGCCAACAGAACAAGCAGATACTTCCTGGAGAGGGTACAACTAAGTGCCCTTTGGAAGCAAGAATGATGAGGCTTCGCCTCACATAATTTTGGCACATTGCCATGAAAGGCTATTTCTTGGAGAGGGACATGATGATTAGAAGGGTGGAGGATCAGTGAAGGAGATGAAGACCCCCAACTAAGTGGACTGATATGGTGATTGCTCTGATGGGCTCTTGTGTGTCAGGGAGTATGAGGGTGGTGCAGGACAGAACAGGGTTCAGATCTTTTGTTCATAGAGTAGTTATAAATCATACTCAACAGCAAATAACAACTACAGCAACACACCTTTTTATTTCTTGACTGCTGTTGCTATATATATTGTTTGTATATACCAAAAAAATGAAATCATTGGCTATTTGAAATTTTCTCCTTTTATCATGATATTATCTACTGGTTCAATGGTAAGGATATTTGTTTCCTTGATGTTGAAATATTAAACATATTGAAGGTTGTAGTCTTTGATCTTCTTTAGTTATTTATCCTTTTTATTGCAATTGCTTCTGTTGTAACATTGAGTATTTCATTTTTTTGTGTTACTTCCGTCTTACCTTTCTTTTCCTTTGTTAGATGGGCCTGTGGTATACCAATTATATTGTTGTTGTTGTTATGTGCCGTCGAGTTGCCTGTGACTCATAGTGACCCTATGTACAACAGCTCTAAATCCTGATCTATCATGTGCCAATCTTAATGTCTCCAATATGGCCATTCTCATTACCCCAGTGACCAAATCAATCCACCTCATTGAAGGTCTTCCTCTCCTGTGCTGTCCCTCCACCCTCCCAAGGATGACGTTTCTCTCTAAGGACTGATCCCACCTCACGACATGCCCAAAGTATGCCAGAATCCTTGCCTCGGGCTGGTTCACCTTCTCTAGGACAAACTTGTTTATTCTCCTAGCAGTCCATGGTATATTCTATACTCTTCTCAAACACCAAAGCTCAAAGGCATCAACTCTCCTTCTATCATCCCTAGTCATTGTCCAGCTCTCTGATGCATAGCAAGTAATTGCAAAGACCATGAACTTAATCAGGCACATCTTAGTCTCCAGACTGACATCATTGCTCTTCAGTACTCTGGAGAGGTCTCTGACAGTAGAATTTCCCAATGTAATTAATCTTTTAATTTCCTGGTTGCTGGTACCAGGAGTGTTGAGCTGGCTGCTGGTACCAAGAGTGTTCAGCAAAACTGAAGCTATCAACGATCTCAATCTCTTTATCATCCATTATGATGTTGCCAATCCGCCCAGTGCTAAAAATCTTTTGTTTGTTTTAGTCTTGTTGATTCTGTTACGTTCCTATTATATTTATTTCTACTTTAATCTTTATTTTCTCTTTTCTTCTATGCTGCTCTTTGAATTGTTGAAGTTCTTGGGTTAAGGTATTGATGTCGATTCTTCTTTTTAAGTGTTTACATTTATTGTTATAAATTGAATTCTGAGCACTCTGGTTTTTGTTGAGTCCAAAATGTCCTGAGATATATATATATTATTATTAAGTTTCCATGTGGATTTTTTCCCTTTGGTCTTCCCATTGTTGATTTCTAATTTTATACTATTGTGATCTGAGAAAAGACTTAGTAGTATTTCTATTTTTTTAATGTATTGAGTCTTACTTTGTGGCCTAACATATAGTCTCGTCTGGAAATATCCCATATTCCACGTTTCATGTGTGTATAAGTAAAGAATTATATTATGTTCTGAAAACTGGTAGCCTAGTACATAGGGAGAACACTGCTAACCTAAAGGTGACACCTTTCTGGTGGTTCAAATCCACCAACAGCTCCCCAGGAAGAAGAGGGACAATCTCTTCTTGTGGGATTTACAGCCTCGGAAAACCCATGGGAGGTTGCTATGAATGGGTACTGACTCAACGGCAATGAGTTTGAGTTTTGAGTCATGCCTGTGTAGAGTGTTCTATATATATTAGGTTGAGTTGGTTGTACTTAGTTCTTCTTGATATTTGCTGAATTTCTTTCTAGTTGTTCCATCTGGTTCACTAACTTTTAACTCACATTTTGTCTCATTATAAATAGACACACATTCCATTAAACTAGAAATAATATAAAGAACATAAAAAGTGCTCAGATTGGAACACATAGACACAAGCTTAGTTTCTTTTTCTATGTTTCTGATTATTTTAAATGGAAAAAAAGGAATTGTGCTAAATATAGCTTATATCCTGATGTTTTCACTTATTGCATTGTGAGCATTTTCTCTTGCAATTTAATGACAAGATCCTTCAAAAGCATGATTTCTAATGACCACAGTGTATTCATCACATGGATGGGCCGTGATTTAGTTAACTGTTACCATATTGTTGAAGGTTTCTGCTGTTTCCAATTTTTTTCTATTAAAATAATACTATAATAAATAGTTTCATGTGAATCTCTGTTTTTTTCTCTTGATAAATTCATGTCAAAGGAATGGCTTGGCCTCTAGTCATGGATATTTGATACAAAAAGCTTTTCAGAAATCTGTTTCAGTTTACCTACCCATCACCTGAGTGTCAAATGTCTACTTTATTGTAGCTTCAGCACCATTGGATCATGTATCTTTAAAAGTACTTTCCCCTCTTGAAACAAGAAAAATGATACTTTGTTTTAATACACATTTTTGTTTCATATTGCTGAATTTTGACATTTCCCACATACTTATGTGTCCTTTGCTTCCTTCTTTTGTGTTTTGGTTATTCATAGACTTCTCCCTTTTTTCTATTGGTGCATTCATATTTTTTTTCTTATCAATTCTCCAAGATCTTCTGTTGATAAAATAATAATGTTTTCCTATTTCATTCATCTGGAAATTATTTGGTTTGTTCTACATGACAGGGATTCCTACAATTTAATGTAGATTAGATACTCTCCCCTTTACCCTTGAGATGTGGGTTAGGCACTTATATTTTTTTATGGCCAAATTGTTTTATTAAATACAAGTATGTAAAATTACATCCTTTGTTATTTTTTAATTTTTTAATTAATTTTAAGGAAAGTTTACAGAGACTTAGGGTTTCCAATCACTCATTGTTGCACTTTTCTTCCTGCCCCCACCCAAATTCACTCTTCTCCTTGAAAAGTAAAATAAAAACTATTTCATTGTTATACAATCCCTCCTCCCAAGTCCACTCTACTGTGCAGCCTTCAATCTGGACTCCTGTCGTGACAATGATACCCAATCATATATTCCTTTTAAACAGTTCCCTCCCTCATCTGTTTCAATGCAATATACATCATTCCTCTCTTCCTTCTCTATCTTTCCTCAACCCCAATGTCAGTACCATTTTACAACAGTGGTGCTATGCAATATTTGTCCTTTTGTGACTGAGATATTTCACTCAGCATAATGTCCTCCTGGGTCATTTTGCATAATATTTTATGAGTTACTTATTTTTCAATTAGGCACTTACATTTTATGAAAAGCTCCATCAGCTGCTGAGGCTTGTGACCACAGTCTGGGAAATGCTGATACAGAGGAAAGAGTCACCTTTTGGAAACAATGAATATTTACTAAATATTCCTCCCTTACTAATTATTACATGAACGATGTCAGTCTGGAGTCTAAGGTGCACATGATTCAGGCCACACTCTTTGCAATCACTTGCTATGCATCAGAAAGCTGGACAATGACTAGAGATGATAGAGAAGTGATGCTTTTGAGCTATGGTGCTGGAGAAGAATATTGAATATACCATGGACTGCCAGGAGAACAAAAAGGTTCATCCTAGAGAGGGTGAGACCAGGCTTCTCCTTGGAGGCAAAAATTTTAAAGCTTCATCTGACATACTTTGGACATGTTGCAAGGAGGGACCAGTCCTTAGAGAGGGACATCATGTTTGGAGGGACAGCGCAGGAAAGGAAGACCCTTGATTAAATGGACTGATTCAGTGAATAGAGTAACGGGGGTAGATTAGTCAGAGACAGTAAGATTGGCACAGGATAGAGCAGGGTTTAAAGCTATTGTACATAGGATTCCTATGAGTCGCGGACAACTCAACAGGACATAACAACAACAACAAATAACAACATAGATTCTTACATCCAACCATGTCTGCTCTTAGACTGTATTCTACCCCAAAGATCTTTGTACCATTGGTTCAGATTATCATTTCATGATTATGACCTGAGAATACACATGAACACTTAGTTGCACATATTCTCCCACAATTCCTATTTTTCTAAGTTCCTTTGGCCATTGTTCTATTTAGAATTCTGAGCATGGCAAAATTCAATGCCAAATTAACCGCAAAAGACTTACAAGTCTTATCAATACAAAAATCAGTATGAAAGTAACCATAAGAAAGGGCAGAATCCAAAACTATTCCAAAAGTTCATTCTGTTAAACCACTCCATCATTTTTACTCTTCCTCCTCCACTTCCTCCTCTCAAACTAACACCTCCTGTTCATGTTTTTTGATGGCTTAGTAATTGGCTGGAAGGTTCTCAAAAATTCATGCAGCCTTTGATGATATCAGGCAGGGTTGAGGCAGCTGACTCAGGTCAGAAGGCAATCCCAGGCAAGCATAGAGGGAGAGTCCTGGAAGTCCCAAATGCAATCTTCCTTTATCAGAGCAGAAGGGCATAGTACACATCCCCAAGAGAACTAAGGGTGGTGATTTGGGCCATGCCTTTAACAAGACTTTAATAAAAGCAGTCATTTCCTTCCATCTGCCAGGTATCCTATATTGATTCAAATTAGTCATTTATATGGGTTTAGGCCATTCTAATGGTTCCCATTTGGCATATCCAATCAACATAGACCTCAGGGAAGACTTATCTGCCCTCAGTTTTACAATATCTGGTAGAGTAAGTGCTTTCCAAGTAGACATAACACCCATATTTTGATCAATTGTTGTTATGAATCATTGAGTGACATATTATAGAAGTGATATATCTGATCCCCTAGTGGGTTTAATCAATGAGCTTTAGTGGAAAGAAGTCTCAGGATTTCAAGGAATAGAAAAGGCATTTGGAAAATTAAATGCTCTACAGCCTTTCTTGCCATTATGTTACTTACTAGATAAGTTTATCAAGTTTCTCTCTAAAATCCTCTTAGATTCACCTTTAGTGCTACCTTAAAAGAAGGATCCCTGAAGGGCTCATGGGTAAAGCACTTAACTTATAACTGAAGGATTGATGATTTAAACTCACTAAGAAGCTCTGGGGGCCTGATGAATAAGATCTTATGCTGTCAATCCAAAGGCAAGCTATTCAAATCCATCAGGGGCTATGCAGGAGAAAGATGGGCAATCTTCTTTCTTAAGATTTACAGCCTCTGAAAATTCACCAAAGAGCCAGCTGTGAGTCAGTTTCAACTCCATGACACATGACAACAAAAAGGTGCTCTGCAGGAGACAGTTTTAACAGTCTGTTTCATAAAGATGTATTGTCTTATAAATCTTATGGGACATTTCTATCCTTTTCAGCAGAGTTGCTGTGACTCAAAGGCAATTCATGTACCAGGTTTATTGTTTTGTTTTAAATTCCATGAAACCGATTTATCAAAAATAATATAAAATAATGTTGTTGTTGTTTCGGGATGCCATCAAGTCAAGTCTAATTCATAATGACTATGCTTATTTAGAATGAATCACTTTCCAGTTTGCACCAACTTCACAGTTGTTGCCGTGTTTGGACCTATAATGTCAGCCCATCTCTTTGATGGCCTCCCTATTTTATGCTGACGTTACCAAGCATGATGTCTTTCTCCAGGGACTCATCCCCTTGATAAGGTGTCTAAAATATATAAGATGAATTCTCATCCCCTCCCCTCCCAGGCTGTATTTCTTTTTTCTTCATTATATTTTTATTTTTTTAATTTCCTATTTCTTTTCTTTTCTTTTTTTTATTTCCATTCATTCATTGTTGCACTTTTCTCCCCTCCCAACCCTCCCCTCTAGTACACTACTCTCTTGGAAAAGTAAAAGAAAAATTCTTTCATTGTTTTACAATCACTCCCCCCATGTCCACTCCACTGTGCAGCCTTCGCTCTCCACCAGGGTAAAAAGGGAAGCCACAGACTGGGAAAAAGTATTTGGTAATGCCATATCAGATAAGGGACTTATATCCAGAATTTATAAAATACTTGAGCACCACAATAAGATAAAGGTAAATAATCCAAAAGAAAAATGGGTACAGGGTATGAACAGACACTTCACCCAAGAAGACATTCAGATGGCTAACAAGCACAAAATCCCTAGCTCTAAGAGAGATGCAAATCAAAACAACTATAAGATATCATCTCACCCCAGCCAGAATAGCAAAATTTAACAGAACAACAAGCAACAAATGCTGGTAAGGTTGTGGAGAAACCGGAATCCTTATTCACTGTTGGTGGGAGTGTAAAATGGTGCAACCGCTGTGGAAGGCAGTATGGCACTTTCTCAAAAAGTTGCAGGATGTATTTTTTTAAAAGAAATTTGTTTGTTCTTCTGACAGTTCATGTTGTTGTTGCTGTTATGTGACATCTAGGTGCATGTAACTCATAGCAACCCTATGTACAACAGCTCTAAACCTGGCTCTATCCTGAGCCAATCTTATTGTCTCTGACACACCTTCCCCCATTAACCCAGTCACTTAATCAATCCACCTCCTTGAAAGTTTTCTTCTCTTGCTCTGTCCCTCCACCCTCCCAAGCATGGACTTGTCCCCTCCTCAAAGGACTGGTTTCTCCTTGTAATATGCCAAAATTATGTCAGATGAAGCCTCAGAATCCTTGTCTCCAAGGAGGAGCCTGATCTCACCCTCTATAGGACGAACCAGTTTTTTCTCCTAGCAGTCTATGGTATATTCAATACTCTTCTCTAGCATCACAGCTCAAAGACATCAAGTCTCCTTCTATCATCCCTAGTCATTGTCCAGCTTTCTGAAGCATAGCTAGTAATTATGAAGACTATGGCCTCAATCTCGTGGTTGCTGTGATGCTGAAGACTGTGACAGTGATGTGCCAGTAGTGGTAATGGGCACCCATGGTGGACAGTGTTGGCTGGAGCTTCCTGACTAAATCAAGCCTGGAAGCAGGAGTGGCATCCACTTCCGAAATGGCTTGCCTCTGGAAACTCTATGTATGAACAGTGCTCAGACCGTTCGTTCATAGGGTCACTATGAGTCATCTACGACTCGACGGCATCAAATAGCAACAACAAACATGGCCTCAATCAGATGCACCTTAGTCTCTAGACTGGCATCATTCCTCTTCTGTACTCTGGAGAGGTCTCTGACAGCAAACTTTCCCAATGCAATTCATCTTTTAATGTCCTGGCTGCTGGTACCAAGAGTGTTTATTGTGGAGCTAAGCAAACTGAAGCTGTTAACAATCTCAATCTCTTCACCACCTATCATGATGCTGCCAGTCAGCTCGGTGGTGAGAACTTTTGTCTTCTTGATGTTGAGCTTCAATCCATACTGAAGACTGCAGTCTTTGACCTTCTGCAGCAAGAGTTTCGGGTCATTCTCAGTTTCAGCAAGCAAGGTTGTGTCATCTATATAACTCAGGTTGTTGATGAGTCTTCCTCCAATCCTGATGCCACAATCCTCCTCATAGAACCCCGCCTCCCAGATAATCTGATCTGTGTGTAGATTGAAAAGGTATGGAGATAGAACACATCCCTGGCTTACAGTCGTCCCAATTTTGAATCATGCAGTGTTTCCTTGCTCTGACAGTTCATAATATATTCAATTTCTTCACCAATATTATAATTTAAAGGCATAAATTCTTTGGTTTTCCTCCTAATTCATTGTTTAGCTCTTGCACACACATAAGGCAATTGGAAATATTATGGCTTACATCAGGCAACCCATAGTCCTCAAAGTGACAGCTTTGCTATTGAACACTTCAGAGAGGTCTTTTGAAGCAGATTTGCTCAATGCAATACGTTGTTTGATATTTTTTTTACTACTGTTTACATGTGTTAATAATAGCTGATATTTTTTGAGTCTTTTCTATGTTGCAGGCAATTGTTCTAACACTTCTGAGATTATTATCTCCATTTTATAGATGAGGACAATGAAGTCCACAGATTTTTAATAACTGGATTGTGGTTGTGTAATCAGTTAGTAATAAAGCTAGGACTTGAATCTTGGCAACTTAACTGCCTCGTTAGTTAACTCCTTAAGTTATTAACTTCTCATAATGTTGATGTAGTATGCGGTTTTACCTATCTTCAGAATATGTGCTCTTCTAATTCTGGGTCATGACATGCTTTTTCATTGACTCAAATAATCTTTAATATCTCTTAGTTAGGTTTTATAGGTTTTATACTGTTGTTGTTGTCGCTGTGTTCTGTAGAGTCAGAACCAACTCATAGCTGAACCTCTGGCAGGTTTTCAGAGGCAGTTAATCACACAGGAGGAGATTGTACACCCTTCTCCCATAGAGTAACTGGTGGCCTCAAACCATGTACCTTCAGGATTGCAGAGCAGCTTCTTGCCTCTAGGCCACCTGAGCTCAGTTTTACACTACATCCAATATATTTCTTATTCTGTATATATCTAGCTGCCTTACATTTGTTCAGTTGAAATATTTTTTATTACACACTTTTTCAGTTGATTATTGTTGATAGTCTTGGAAGAAGCATGATCAGAGTGCTGAGAGGCAAGGATGGTGAGACTTCATCTCACAGACTTTGGGTATGTTGTCCAAGAGGAGCCAGTCATTAGAACAGGCACCCTGCGCTGCAATCCTGAAGGCACGTGATTCAAATCCACCAGATGCTCTGCTGGAGAAGGAGGGCAATCTCTTCCTGTGCCAGTCATATCTGATTCAATGGTTAACAACAGGAAAATGATTTTCTTTTAAAAAAGACATCCAAGAAAAAGGGTCTTCAGTTTAAATTTGAACTTACACATTAGTAATTGATGGTCTATTCTATAATCAACACCTGGCCCGGTTTTGACTGCTGATACTGAAATTCTCCAACAATTTCTTTCAACATCCTAAATCAATATGATTCCTATGCAGACCATCTTGGGAGGTCCATGTATAAAGTTGATATTTGTGGGTTTTTTCAGAATGGTACCTGTGGTGAATAAGTCATTGAATGCACAAAATTTGGCCATTCAATTTCAATAGACTCCTTTCTGTACCCAAGTCCATACTTTCCTTCTTCATTGCTTCCAACTTTTGCATTCCAATCACCAATTATAATTAA
The DNA here is from genome assembly GCF_000299155.1 of Elephantulus edwardii. NCBI lineage: Eukaryota > Metazoa > Chordata > Mammalia > Macroscelidea > Macroscelididae > Elephantulus > Elephantulus edwardii. The sequence goes on from NW_006399814.1 coordinate 10,125,358, forward strand.
CAAGTATATTGCATGTTCAGTTAATTTTTTTATTAAAATCTTCAATTTCCTCTTCCTCGGCTTTAGCTGTATGTTTGAATAATAACCCTACTAGCCAGTTTTCTTTATATGCATATGGTAATATCATCTCACTCACAACCTTGTTCTTCCAGATAGAACTTGAAATTATCTAACTATTCATGCAGCACCAATCTTATGGTGATTTAAGCTGGCTTTCATTCCTGACATAGTACACCATTTGATTGTTTGATTCATAGTGGTCCATTTCACCTCACTAAGGCCTAGAGTGTTGATGTTCATGCTTTTTCATTGACTCAAATCATCCTTAATATCTTTTATTAATATTGGAATTAGTGAGATTGGCTCAGGACAGGGAAGGTTCAGAGCTACAGTACATAGAGTCACTATGGGTCTCAGGTGACTCAACGGCACATAGCAACAACAATGTTTTTAGATTTTATAATACAGCCAATATATTAATATGTATCCAATCATATCCAAATTCATATCCAGTGTATATGGGAATTCAATAACATTTAATTGTGCTCATGTGAAACATATTCTTAAACCAAGAGGCTGTTGTGAGGAACACTGCATGGTTTAAAATTAGAAAAGTTATTCACCAGGGTTGTGTCCTTTCTCCATACCTATTTAATCTATATGCTGAGCAAATTATTCGAGAAGCTGGTTCTTATGAAGACAAATGTGACATCAGGATATGAGGAAGTCTTTTCAATAATCTTTGTTATGCAGATGACACAGCCTTGCTTGCCAAATCTGAGGAGACCTTACAGCAGAAGGTTAAACGCTGTAGCCTTTAGTATGGATTACATCTCAAAGTCAAGAAAACAAAAATCCTTGCCACTGGATGACAATGGACATTATGATATGCAAGGAAAGGATTGAGATTGTTAACAACTTCATTTACTTGGATCTACAATCAATGCACTTGATACTAGAAGTCAGGAGATCAGGAGATGGATTGCACAAAGAAATCTGTAATCAGGAACCTCACCAAATTATTGAAGAATAATGTTTTCAGTTTGAGTAGTAATGTGAGCTTTATTCTGGCCATAGTCTTTCAAATCATGCGCTATACATTGGAGAGCTGGACAATGAATAAGGATGATAAAAGAAGACTTGATGTCTTTGGACTGTGGCATTGAAGAAGAATGCTGAAGATCCCATGGATTGACCAAAAAACAGACATGTCTTGGAGAACGTACAGCCAGAGTGTACAGGGAAAGATGTTTAAATTCCATCTCATATACTTTGAGCATGTTGTTAGGAGAGATTATTCCTTGGAGAAGGACATCTTTCTTAGGAAGATGGAGGATGGCAATCAGGTGGGTTGACATAGTGACTCTGGCAATGAGCTCGAATGTGTCAGAGATTGTGAGAATAACACAGGATAGGATAGTGTTCAGATAAGTTGTTCATAGGGTCACTAGGAGTTATACTCAACTTGACAGCACCTAAAAGCAACAACAGTGAAGGACAGGAAGACCTTCAATTAGATGGACTGACCCAGTGACTTAACAACTATTTCCAGATCTAAACCAATCATTGTAGCCACAAAGTTAATGTTCTCCAGCTTTTTTGTTGGTCCTCTACTTTACCAAACAGGTTGTCTTTTTCCAGATAGGAGATTGTAAAGTTGGCAAATGATCAGACAAGGTATTCCCTGTCTGTACAGCCTTTACCAACAGTTATTGAGGCAGGGAAAGCTATAACATACATAGCATTTGTTTTACTTGGCTCTCTTACGGAGTTTTCTTGTAATGTTAGTAATGTTTCTCTCGATGCTCAAATTTTCTTGGCTGGTAATTATACAATTTTGAAAGATAATAAATTTTTTCTCTTTTTTAATGACTATGCCTTTCATTTTTGGTTTTTTGCCTTTTTTGCATGGAATAATGTGAAGTAACAGAGGCTGTACAAAGCTTTCTTGTAATGTCATTTGCTAGTTTAATACGAGGTGTTAGTTTAAGATATGTACTCTTTATCATGCTAAGTAAGTATTGCATGCACGACAGCATTTTAAAAGCTTTAAATATTTCAAGTAAGTCTTTCCAAAACTTATTTCTTTACTTCTGTCTTCTTTAAACAGAAAATTAAGAGCATGCTTTTTTTAAGATTCAGTGCAGAGTATATATTCTTTACCACAGGTTTTCAGACAAATTGGTTTTCTATCTCCAGGACATTTCGTTAAAATGCTTTGCCTTCGTGAGCTGTCCTTTGAGAACTTTTTTCATCTCTTTTACTTCAGTATTTCTTGCCTTTATTTTGACCTGTCAACATTCTACTAGAGTCTCTTCTGATGTCCATTCTAGTCTTTTCTTTCTCTCCTGTCTTTGTTACACTCATTCGTTTTCTTTACAGTTGATATCTTTGATGTCATCTCACTGATTTGCTGATCTTCAATCATTAACACTTAATGTGTCAAATCTATTCTTGACATAGTTTTAAAATGCTGATGGGATAGACTCAAAGTTGTATTTTGGCTCTTGTGGATTTGTTTTAGTTTTTTTTCAACTTCAATTTGAGTTTGCCCGTTAATAACTGGTTTATTCCACAGTCAGTCCTTTGCCTTGCTTTACCTGCTGATATTGAGTTGCTCTCTTGACATTTTCCACAGATGTAGTAAATCGGATTCCTGTGTAGTCCATCAGGTGAGGTCAATGTGCATATTCACCATTTATGTTTTTTAAAGTATTTGTAATAAATAAATCATTGATTGTGCAAAACTAAATCATCCCATCTCCAGCCCGATTTCTACCACCAAGTCCATATTTAACAACTACAAGCCCTTCTTGCTGGTGTCCTTGTTACCAACAGTCAGTAGATCATAAGTATGGCATTAGGAAAGTCTGCTGTCAAGGATGTCTCCAAATTACTGTGGAGCAATGATGTCAATTTGAAGATTAAATTGGGCCTGATTCAGATCATGCCTTTTTTTATTATTAAATTTTATTAGTTTTAATAAACATTTACAGGGATTTTGGGTTTTCATTCCTTCATTGCTGCACCATTCTCTCTACCCTCCTCCCCA
>NW_006399814.1:10129284-10136364 GCF_000299155.1 Elephantulus edwardii
CAAATGGTATCTCTATTTGCAATTTTTTGAGAAAGCGCCATACTGCTTTCCACAGGGGTTGCACCATTTTACACTCCCACCAACAGTGAATCAGGGTTCTAGTTTCTCCACAACCTCGCCAGCATTTGTTGCTTGCTGTTCTGTTAAATTTTGCTATTTTGACTGGGGTGAGATGATATCTCATAATTGTTCAGATCATGCCTTTTAAATCACTTGCTATGTGGTACGAACTTTGAGAAACAATAGTTATAGAAAGGCTTCAGGTATTTTGTTCATAGGATCACTGTGAGTTGTGCTCAACTTGACGGCAATGAACAACATCCTTCTGAGACCCTGGGCAATGAATAAGGATGGCAGAAGTATTGATACCTTTGAGTTGTGGTGTTGGAGAGGAGTACTTAGTATCCTATGAACTGCCACAAGAACAAATATGTCTTGGAGAAAGTGCAGCCAGAGTGCTCCTTAGAGGCAAGGATGGTAAAGTTTCATCTTATCTACTTTGAGTATGTTGCTAGAAGCAGCTATGCCTCAGAAAAATGCATCATGCTTACAAAGGTAGAAGTTCAGCGAAAGAGAAGACCTTCAGTCTGATTGACCCAGTGATTGTGGCAATGGGCTCAAGTGCATCAGAGATGATGAGGATGACACAGGATAGCAGGGTCAGATTTGTTGTTCATAGGGTTGTTATGAATTGTACTTGATTAGATGGCATGTAACAACAGCATTAACACAACAGTCCTTTGTTTCTAACTTTCGTTTTCAGATGGCAAAGGTTGTTATTGTGTGTCATCAAGTCAAACCCAACTCATAGTTGACCCTCCAGTGGGTTTTCAGAGGCTATAAATAACACAAGAGGAGTGTACTCATCTTTCTCGCAAGGAGGAGATGGTGAATTAGAACTTGCATGCCTTTGGGTTGGCAGTGTAAGTTACTTCTCTCTAAGCCACGAGAGTTAGTAAAATTCCTCAATTTATTTGTCTTTGGCTTTAGTAGGTGGTGCATATATTTGTTAGTAGTTGTATTAACATGTTTTCCTTGTATAGGTATGATAGTATCCTATCACTCATAGCTCTGTACTTCAGGATGTTGCTGTTACATGCTGTCATATCGCTATGTGACTCATACTGACACTAAACCCTGCTCTATCCCGTACCCTCATTACCCCAGTCACTGAATCAATCCATCTTGTCAAGGGGTTTCCTCTCCTGCACTGTCAGTCCACCCTCCAAAGCATGAGGTCCCTCTCCAAGGATTGGTCCCTCCTTGCAACATACCCAAAGTATGTCAGATGAAGCTTCAGAATCCTTGCCTCCAAGGAGCAGCCTGGTCTCACCCTCTCTAGGACGAACCTGTCTGTTCTCCTAGCAGTCCATGGTATATTCAATACTCTTCTCCAGCACCACAACTCAAAGACATCAATTCTCCTTCTGTCATCCCTAGTCATTGTCCAGCTTTCTTATGCATAGCAAGTAATTGTAAAGACAATGGCCTGGATCAGGTGTACTTTAGTCTCCAGACTGACATCATTGCTCTTCAGTACTCCGGAGAGGTCTCTGACAGGCAACTTTCTCAATGCAATTCGTCTCTTGATTTCCTGGCTGCTAATACCAAGACTGTTGATTGCAGACCCAAGTAAACTAAAACTGTTAACTATCTCAATCTCTTCACCATCCATACTGATACTGCCAATAGGCCCAGTGGTGAGAATCTTTGTTTTCTTGATTTTGAGCTTCAATCCATATTGAAGGCTGCAGTCTTTGACCTTCTGCAGCAAGAGCTTCAGGTCCTTCTCAGTTTCAGCAAGTAGGATTATGTCATCTGTACCACACAGATGGCTAATGAGTCTACCTTCCATCCTGATGCCACATTTCTCCTCATAGAGCTCAGCCTCTCAGATAACCTGTCCTGCATATAGATTAAAAAGATAGAGAGCTAGAACACATAGAATAGATCTTGAAATGTTCTTTTTGAGCATTAATGCAACACTGTTCTTCCTTAATTTGTCATTCCTAACATTAGAGGTCATATGATTGTCTAATTCAGAGTTGCCATAACAATCCACCTGAGGTAACTAATACCAAGGAAGTTGATCTTTATGTGTTAATTTAATTTTTATACAACTTCCAGTTTTCCTAAATTCATATTTCTTATATTTTATGTTCCAATTATTAATTATGTCTACAGTTATTTCTCTTAAGTTTTTTGGTGTCTTCCAATAGATGAGCTCTACTTTTAGTACTATATCTGACAATGTTCCTTTATTTTTGAATAGGGTTTTTGAAGGTCTAATGACTGATCTTGCTTCTTGATTGGTCTTAGTCTAGACAATCCACTTAAAAAGTCATTGTTGTAGAGTTAGAATTAGCTCATAACTGGCTCTCCAATATTTTTTCAGGAGGTTGTAAAATGCACAGGAAAAGACTATCCAGTTTTCTCTCACCTAGCTGTCAGAAGATTTGAATTTCCAGAGAAGTGTCACGTTTAGGTTAACAGCACAACTCCTGAAGGGCTATAACACCAGAGCTCTCCTCTTAAGTTGAAAAAAAAACCCCAAAAACAAAAAATACGCAACCATATTTGTACTGGTTTGCATACAATCATTCATATACATTGTATTTCTTTCATGTATGTTGTGTTTTATATAATTATTCGTATTACTTTTATTTTCTGTAATTAATATACATCTATGCCTATTATCACCCCATCTTTTCAAGTTCCCATTGAACCTTTCCTATTCTTTTACCACTAACCTCTGCTTATCCTAGTAATTTCCCCCTTTTCCTTTTTCTACCCCATCTTCCTTTTCTCTCTTCCCCTTTTGAACAGTTATATATATTTTGTTCAGTTATCCTCATTTTTCACTGAAATGGTCTTATGTAGACTGACAAGACCAAATTATTTCACTCAGCATAAGCCTTTCTAGACTCCCCCATGTTAGATAGTATTTTATGAAACAGTAATTCTTTAGTTTTCCATAATATTCCATTGTTTATGTACACCTATGATCACTACAGCCTTATATACAGTAGCCAGAAAGTGGAAAGAGCCCAAATGTACATCAACAGAACAACGGATTGAGAAATTGTGGTACATTCACATATTGGAATACTATGCAGTCCTCTCTTTAAAAATCTTGGTAAACCAAAAGAGTTCCTTTATGAACTCTTTTCTCTCTTTCACTGCCTTTGAACCAGACCATTTCATAGTTCACACAGAAGGAGAGTCCCTATTTTTTTGCCCTCAGAGTGTCTGGTGAATTCAAACTACCAGAGAAATACGGCCTTTTGATTAACTACATAACTTCCAAAAAGGCTACCCCACCAGAGCTCCCTTCTACTTATTAAAATTACTTATAAAGTGTGAATAAGCTCTGAGAAGGGAATTTATTTGAGAGTGTAAAGTATGACATACCAAACCCTGAATTACTCATTTAATTGTTCATGAAAGTCCTTTAATCTAGTGGTCATCAGCTCTGTGCTGGAGAGGTGAGAAGGATTCCACGAGGCTTTATCCTTGTAGTTGAAGTGCAGTTGCTTTCTAGGCAGAAAAGCAAGTATAAGAATGCTTTAAGGGTTTCAACAACACACACACACACACACACAGAGAGAGAGAGAGAGAGAAAAGAAGACAGCCAGGCAGTAAAACAGAGAATTAACTTCAACACCTTATTCAGCAAATCATTCAATAGTTTTTCATAAACTTATTGATAGTTTTCTTACTAGTTTGTATTGCAAGTTATTATTATCAATGTTTTTGAGAAAGACATGTATAGGAATTACTGGATAACATACTGAGATAAGTCGATCTTATGTAGATGACTCAACCTTACTTGCAGAACATGAAGAAGACTTGAAGCACTTAGTGAAAAAGATCAAAGCCCTCAATGCAAATTATATCTCAACATCAAGGAAACAAAAATCTTTGCCACTGGATCAAAAGACTATGTTGTGATTGATGAAGAAAAGATTGAAGTTGTTAAATATTTAATTTTATTTGGATCAACAATCAACACTCATGGTAACATCAGTCAAGAAATCAAAAGATGCAATGCATTGGGAAAATATTTTGTCAAGGACCTCTCCAAAATACTAAAGAACAAGGATGTAGGTTTGAAGACTAATGTGCCCCTGATCCAAACCATAGTCTTTTCACTTGCTTCTTATGCATCTGAAAGTTGGACAATGAATGAGGATGACAGAAGGAAAAGAAATGTTTTTGAGTTGTGGTATTGCAGAAGAGTATTGAATATTCTCACCACTGGGTCAATCAGTAGCACCACGATTGATGGAGAAGAGATTGAGGTTGTCAACAATTTCAGATTGGCTTCACAATCAGTACTGTTGGAACCAGCAGTCAGGAAGTCAAAAGATTAATTACATTGGGAATTCTGCTGTCAGGGACTTCTCCAAAGTGCTAAAGAGCAATGATGCCAATCTAGAGACAAAGGTGGACCTAATCCAGGCTTTTGCAATTACTGCTGAGCATCAGAGAGCTGGACGATGATTACAGATGTCAGAAGAAAAATTGGTACCTTTGAATTGTGGTGTTGGAGAAGGTTATTGAACAAACCTTGGACTGCCAAGAAAATAAAAAAGATATGTCTTGGACAGGGTAAAATCAAACTGTTCCTTGGAGGCAAGGATTTTGAAGCTCTATCTCATATACGTAGTACAGGTGGCCAAGAAGGACAAGACCTTGAGAATAGAGGGACAGTAAAATCTGAAATGAGATGGATTGACACAGTAACTGAGGCAATGGGGGTAGGTATGTTGGAGTCGGTGAGACTGGCTCAGGATAAGGCAGGCTTTAGAGCTGTTGTATATAGGGTCACAAAAGAGTCACTGGTGAGTCAACAATAACTGAACCTCCCATGGACTGACAAAGAATAAGCATATCTGTTTTCAGGTAGATACAGTCAGGGTGCTCCCAAGAGTAAAGCATGGTGAGACTTCATTTTACATACTTTAGGCATGTTGTCAGAAGGGTGAGTGCTTGGAAAAATATTTTCATGCTGGGAAAGATGAAAGGTCAGAGAAAGAGGGAAAACTCTCAGCAAAATGATTGGCAGTAGCAGCCACAATGGGCTTGAGTGTCAGAGATGGTGAGGATGGTGAGGATAGGACAAAGCTCAGATCTGTTGTTCATAAAGTGGCTATGACTTGAAGTCGACTCGGTGGCACCTAACAATAACAACAACAGTCTTCCTTATCTTATAAATTTCACACCCCTTCAAGAGTGAGAGGGAGTACTGTGGAAGTGTTGTGAATAAGACATTTGTGTGCTTGTCTAACCAGCTGCTATAAGAGTGAAAGATGAGGTAGTTTGCGTCCTTAAAAATAATAAAAATACACAACCTTGGAAACCTCAATGATAGCTCTATTCTGCTCTTCCTGGCCAATACAAGTCAGAATCAACTCCACAGCAGTAGGTTTGCATTTGAGAGTAAAAGTGTTCACAGTGCATGTGGTTTTACCCTGGACACTATAGGATGATTAGGAATATCTGCTGGCAATGTAGTCCCTACAGGGTTGCAGTGATAATCCAAAGGCTCAAATCCACTAGTGGTTCTGAGAGAGAAAAGGTGGACAATGACTTCACATGTCATTTATAGTCTAAGAACCCAATGAGGGGTCAGCTGAGTTGATTTCCACTTGAGAACAATGAGTGAAATTCTGCATCATCATCATCATCATAATAATAATAAGTCAACGTAGAAGTGAGTATTGTGGCTGTGGTTTCCAGACCAAAAGAAATACACTCAGTTTGGGTAGGAATGTTGGAGAGGCCGAAATGGACATATTCATCACTTGCAGTGAGCTGAAAGGCCATGGAAATCAGTCTATGATTATATGTGAATGAGGCCTGGGACCATCACACTTTCTTTTCTGAGATGTTCATATTGGAACTGACCCAGATCCAGGCCCATCCTAGCTTCCGGATATGATTCATTTTTCTATTATCTGGAAGATTTCCCTTCTTCTTTGTCATATACCAGTATTCCTTTTTGATGAAATGGTCTTCAGACATTTCCTTTAATTAAGTACACGTATTTTAGATAACTGTGGCTTTTAAAAGAAATACTATATACACATAAGGATCTGTGATTGGAGGAAGACTCATCAACAATCTTTGTTATGCAGATGACACAGATTGACTTTTTAAAAGTGAAGAATACCTGAAGTAATTGATGGAGAAGGTCAAAGATTACAGTCTTCAATATGGATTACTTGTCAACATTAAGAAAACAAAGATCTTTACCACTGGACAGATATACATCATGACAGATAGAGAAGATTGAAATTGTCAATGATTTAATCTTACGTGCACCCACAATCACCACCCTCGGTATCAGCAGTCTAGAAATCAAATGATGTATAACACTGACAAAGTCTGCAGTCAGGAAATTAGATTACTGATGAGCAATGTTTCAGTTTGAGGACTAAGGTGAATCTGATTCAAGCCATGGCCTTTCAATCAATCACTTAGTATGCATCTGAGATCTGCACAATGAATAAGGATGACAGAAGAAAAATTAACGCCTTTGAGCTGTGATGTTAAAGAAGGATACTGAATATTCCATGGACTGCCAAAAGAACAAACATGTATGTCTTGGAGAAGAACAGCCAAAGTGCTTCTTGGAGGCAAGGATGATAAAACTTTACTCACATATTTTGGGCATGTTGTTAAAAGATGCTATTCCTTGCAAAAGGACATCATGCTTGGAAAGGTAGAAAAAGAGGAAGATGAAATGGGTTGACACAGTGATTGCTGCAATGGGCCAGAGTATGTCAGAAATTATGAGAATAGTACAGGGCTCAGATCTATTGTTCATAAGGTCACTGTGAGTTGTACTTCACTCAATGGCACCTAACAACAACAACATATGCACATGGTAAAAAAAAATAAAAGAAAAGAAAAAAACAATACAAATAGATATGGTTTGGTTTTGGTTTTGGATGAAAAGACAAGGAAAAATGGGGTTGCCTTCATAGTAAAAAAAGTAATTTCTAGATCCATCTTGAAGTACAACATCGTGAGTGACAGGATTATATCCATACGATTACAAGGAAGTCCAGTGAA
>NW_006399814.1:10139579-10152770 GCF_000299155.1 Elephantulus edwardii
TTGTCTCCAGGCTGACGTCGTTGCTCTTCAGTACTCTAGAGAGGTCCCTCACAGCCGACTTTCCCAATACAATTCATCTCTTGATTTCCTGGTTGCTGTTACCAAGAGTGTTGACTGTGGAGCCAATTAAACTAAAACTGTTAACTATCTCAATCTCTTCACCGTCCATACCGATGCTGACAATTGGCCCAGTGGTGAGAATCTATGTTTTCTTGTGTTGAGCTTCAGTCCATATAGGAGGCTACAGTCTTGACCTTCTGCAGCAAGCACTTCAGGTCCTCCTCAGTTTCAGCGAACAGGGTTGTGTCATCTGCATAACGCAGGTTGTTGATGACTCTTTCACCAATACTGATGCCACATTCCTCCTCATACAGCCCAGCATCTCGGATGATCTGATCTGTTGTGCGTACAGATTGAAAAGGTATGGAGACAGAATACATCCCTGATGGACCCCCTTCTTGATTTTGAACCATGTAGTGTCTCCTTGTTCTGTTCTGACGACTGCCTCTTGGTCCAAGTATAGGTTTCACATTAGCACAATCAAATGTTCTGGGATTCCCATTCTTCTCAGAGTCAGCCACAGCTCGTTGTGATCCACACAGTCAAAAGCCTTTGCATAGTCAATGAAGCACAGATAGACATTCTTCTGGTATCCTTTGCTTTCTGCCAAGATCTATCTAACATTAGCTATAATATCCCTAGTACCACAACCTCTTCTAAATCCAGCCTGCACATCTGGCAGTTCTCTGTTGACGTACTGTTCCAAATGTTTTTCGATAATTTTCAGCAGAATCTTGCTTCCATGTGATATTAATTATATTGTTCGATAATTTCCACACTCTGTTAGGTCACCTTTCTTTGGAATGGGAACAAATATTGATCTTTTCCAGTCAGTGGGGCAGCTGGCTCTCCTCCAGATTTCTTGGCACAGCTTAGTGAGCACATTCAGGGCAGTGGAAGGAGAGGGGGTGAAAAACCTAACTTTTCTGTAAACTTTTGTTAAAATAACAATTAAAAGGAAAAAAAATTACCCTGACCCAAATTACCCTGACCCATCCTCCCTTGTCCCTTTATCAGGTATAATCACTAATATCTAGTATATACTTCTAGACATTTCTATTATGGCAAAAGCACAGATGTACAAACATGCATATATCTAAGCCTTCTTTTTATACAAATAAGTCATATACCTTATTCTACTCTGTGCTTTTCCATCTAATAATCTGTCTTGAAGATGGAGTTAATAGTTATTCCTGTGAACCCCGACTACTACTGTCTTAGAAAGTCTCTGAAAGTCTTTTTGAGTGGAGGTGATTTGTAAGCCATGTGTCATGGTTAGTGACGGGATTCATGCGCATCTCATTACTTTCAGCAACTTCTGTCACCCTGCACAGCTGGCTTTCCAACCGGAGGTCTCAGTGTAACCATCAAGCTAAATCTTACCTTATCTGAGAAGTCTTAGAACGCCTTATCTGAGAATGACTCCTTTATTCTTATCCACTTACATTCCATCTCAAATCCTTTTTAACCATTTGCAATTTACTTACTGGTTCATTCTCAGTGCCTTTTCTTCTCAAGTAACTGTAGATTCATGAGCCACTATCTCAGTGGCTCAGTCACTGTGGGGTCCCTGATCATGACACTCCACGTGGCAGGTGCCCCTCAGCCAATCAATAAAATATCATGAGGGATTTACAAAGGTCCTTCACATCCTGAGTGGTAGTACGAGATCATCTGAGTAAGATTTATCCCCATTTACAGATAGAAAAACATGTTCAGGAAGAAATCACAATTTTCCCAAGGTCATAGGAGGCCAATACTGGAGCCAAAATTACAACGCAGACATTGTAATTCCAAGATTCATGCCCCTTTCACCTCCAGGAAACACTTAGTGACATTCTTTGAGGCTTTCACTGCTCAAAATTTAGGTGAGATCCAAATAATTCTACAACATCCACAGAAAAAGGATCAACTTGAACAGCTTTTCTTGCAGCTCTTTTCTCCAATTAAGATCTGAGAATATGTACTATCCTGGAACCATCAAGTATTTCAAGGGACACAAATTGTCCTCTTCACGTATGACTGAAACCAGAACCCTTGAGCACCAATGAGAATACATCTCAAGCCTCTGGGACTAGGAATTTCTCATTTGCTTGGCCAACCTGTAAAAAAAGAAGATGAGAAGGGGTGAGGCAGGAGAGGTAAGGGAATCTTCCATTTCCCACCCAGCCTGAACTTTTCCATCAACTGGCTAACATAATAGTCAATCCCATCATGTTCCTACAGCTCTGGCTGTTACTGACCTGCACACACAGCCAAGCTTGGTAAGGATGAAGGAGAAAGGTGTGGTCCCCAAGAAGAAAACTACCCTCTTTCAAATGGGTTCAGATTCCCAAAAGCACCTTATTAGCTGGTCATTACAAGCCTATAACAAAGTCTATGGAATGAGAAAAGCACCATTTGCAATAGGCTACAGCTCTGACTTGAGCAACCCAGAATCAAGCACTGAGCTTCCTCACTAGTCTTGGCCAGATTCAAACCATCAACAGCTGATGAACCTGAAATATAATGATGAAAGAAGTCATTACCACTCACGTAGAAGTTCATGTTCTGACTGACTCACGTTCTCTATAGATAAGAGAATCATTTGATCTATCTTCCATACTAGCACAGCCTTGAGATTGAAAACCATTCGTAGTAGCAAGTAAAACAATTGCTGTAGCATTGAATCCAATTCATTGCAACCCTATGAGTTCTGGACTGAATTCTTTTGTCTCAAAATATGTGTTGTAAATCCTAACCTCTATTATTATAATCCCATTTTGAAAATGGGTTGTCTTTGTTATGTTAATAATGTAGCATTAGTTTGGAGAATATCTTAATCTCTTTTAAGATATAAGAAAGATTAGGGTAAGCAAACGAAGGGAAACCATTTGCTTGGAGGAGAGATACTAAAGCAAACGAAGATTTCTCAGGAGTAAAATCTCAAAATAAGCTTATTCTAAGGTCTAGTTATGAGGATTTTAGGTTTTCTATATGCTGAAGGCCTTTAAGGTTAATATTAAAGACCTTTCCATTTTATCAGTAAATGTTTCAAGCCATCTTCATTTTCTGCAAATAAGATTGTATCATCTACTAAATTAATTTTGTTAATGCATCTTCGTCCAATAATTCTACATTTATTTCAGTTCTTCAGATTATTTGTTTAGTTTACAGATTGAGGAAACATCGCAAAAGGCCTCAACCCTGATGCACACCTTTCCTGATTTTAAATAATGAAGTACCCCCTTCTTCTTTTTGAACAATTGCTTCTATTTTAAAAATTTTTTTTTGCTTTTTTGATATTTTTACTTATTTTATTTTTAACATTTTATTGATTTATTTAAAAAGTTTTAATACATTGTTTTTCATGAAAGATCCTTCCCATTTCCTTCACCCCACCCACTCATTGAATTGTGAAATCCTATGATTAACACCTCACCCATCCTCCCATTCCTCAGCCCTCTATTTCCACCCTCCCCCTTGCCTTAGATCCTCATACTCAGTCTACAATAATGGTTTTACACAGTATTTGTCCTCATGGGACTAAGCTAGTTCACTCACCATAATGCTCTCCAGTCTCTCTCAAGTTAGGTAGTAATTTACAAAATCATTGCTCTTGCTTGCTGTGCAGTATTCCATTGTATGAATGTACCACAACTTCTCAATCCATTTCTTTGTGGTTGGACATCTGGGATTTATCCATGTTCTTACAATGGTGAATAGTACTGCTCTGAATATTGGTGTACAAGTTTCCATTGAGGCTTAGCCTCAGTTCTCATTTTATTGGGGTATATTCCAAGCAATGAAAAAGCTGTGTCATATGTAATTTCTTTGTTCAGCTTTTTGAGGAAGTCCCAAACTGCCTTCTAGAATGGTTGTACCATTGTACAATCCCATAGTAATGTAAAAGAATTCCTATCTCACCACATCCTCTCCAACATTTATTACTTGCTGTCCTGCTAAACTTTGCCTCTGCTACAGGAGTGAGATGGTATCTCCTGGTGGTTTTGATCTGCATGCAATTACAGCCAAAAACGCACAATCTGAACAGGATGTATGTGACCTTCTTAAGATTAAATCCCTGTGTGCATCAAAAACTTTTTCCAACAGGGTGAAAAGAAAACCTACTGACTGGGAACCAACATTTGGCAATACCATCTCAGACAAGAGTCTCATAATGGAAGTTTATAGAATACTCCTGAGCCTCCACAAGTAAAAGACTGATAACCCAATTACAAAATGGGCAAAAGACATGACAAGAATTTTCACAAAGGAAGATAATCAAATGGCTAACAGACAAATGAAGAAATGCTTCAAATAACTGGCAATAAGAACAATTGCTTCTTGGTTTACATGTAGGTTCTGCCTAGGCAAAATTTAGTGTTCTGGACTTTCCATCCATCTCAATGTCATCAATAATTTCTTAAAATTCACACACTTGTATTCTCTGGTTTCAGCCAAAATACATTTAATGTCAACAACTTTATTCCTGTTTCCACATCCTTTTTTCAATCCAACTTCGTTTTCTGTGAATTCCCTGTGGATGCACCGTTGTGTTTTTGAATAAACTTCTGTAATATTTAAATTTCATGTGATATTTATGATACTGTTTTGTAATTTTCTTGTTCTTTTGGCTTGGCTTTCTTTGGAATGAGCACAAATATATATCTCTTCTATTCAGTTGACCAGATAGCTGTCTTCCACCACTTGTCTATGAGTTTGCGAAAGGGTGTTAGCTTTAGTGTCACTGTGACACTGAGAGCTATTGCATAAGTATTTTAAATACCCTAAGATTACTCATAGTAGCCTAGTGGCAAGAAGCTGCACTGCAATCCTGAAGGCACGCAGTTCAAGTCCACTGATAGGCAATCTTCTCCCATGCAATTAACTGCCTCTGAAAACCTGCTGCAGGGTCAGCTATGAGTCAGTTCCCACTCAACAGTACACAGCAACAACAGGATTACTCATAGTAAACCTGTTTCAGCTGAGTTTCCAGTCTAGGAAGCCAAACTGGCCATCCACTGCTGAAATAGTGGGTCAGTAAAAGCCTTATGAATAGCAGCAGAACTTTGTCTGATATAGTGCCAGAACATGAGCCCCTCAGGTTGGAAGGAACTCAAAATAAAACTAAAGAGCAGCTGTTTCTTCAAAGCAGAGTCTATTTTAATGATGTGGATAGAGTAAATCTTTCAATGAAGGACCTTTCATTTGCTTATAAGGTCCAACTCAAATGAAAAGAAACAGCTGCAAACATCCCTTAATACATACTATATAAAGTATGAATCAAAGAATATTGGAAATTGCCAAAAGTGAACTGGAACACATACAGATCAATATCCTAGGCATCTGTTATCTGAAGTGAATTGGTATTGGACATTTTGAATCAGAGGATCGTATGATCCACTACCATTCCAGGAATGACAATCACTATACTGGAAGTAGAAAATCACTATTCAGCAAGTAATTCTGAGCTGAAGAAAGTTCTCTCTCTTTACAATATAATTTCATGTGCGTTTAACTTATTTCATTTAGAAGTATGGAAACATACATTCAAAGATGCATGCTTCTTTTCAGAAGACAATCATAAAAAGAGCGCATACTTGTCTGACCATAACATGTCTCCTATAGTGTGCAGATCTTTGCTTTTGTTTTGTTTGCTTATTTGTTTGGTTTTAGAGGGCTCTCCTAAAGGTAAGAATCATGATTGGCTTCAACACAGACAGAATTTTGTACCTCCTAAAACAATGTCTGGCATTGGGTAGATGTTCAAAGTCAATGAATAGATGAAAGAGTGGATGGAAGTGTGCATGGGTGTTTGGAAATGTGAAGGGATATGTGCATGGATGGATGCATAGATGCATAGACAAGAGTATGCATGTATGGGTGGATGATTGGATATGCATAGATTAATTAGTACAATGGATTTAAACACATTTAAATCAGATTATGGAGATGATACTGGATTGTGCATCCTATGGTGCACAGGGTGGCTAAAGATTGGAGACACTACCCATTCACCCCTCCATCTACTCTTCCATCTAACACCTAACATTGCACCTAGCAGTAATAGCAACGTGGCTTCATGGCTGGCCGTGCATGGCTAAATGTGCGCATGGATAAAAACTAGTTTGTCTTTTTTGATGATGATAGAAACTATACTTACTTAGAACTTGATTACACAGGTCACAGTTAAGTTTGGCTTTTGATATCCACTCTTCTCCCCAATGATATTTGAAGTTAGATAGTGAGGGGGAAAAAAACCAACCAAAAAAAAACAGAGGAAAGGGAGGGAAGATAGCACTCACTAACCCAAACTAGTGAGCATGGGAATCCTAGCTTTTGAGAGGTAACACCTTCAGAAGGCAGCCATAGCACTTGAGGAGAAGTATACCGACTCATTGGACAAACTCAGATTCTGGGCTCTCGGCTAAGTCCTCTGGGTAAGAATTCCTCAGAACTAAATGAGTCCAGGAGCTGTCAAAGCAGGACACATAGTGAAGAGGTTCGTGCAGGAACAAGAGAACCACAGGCTCCACCGGCAAGGAATTATAATTCACTCTTTCCTGAGCCACAGTGGTAATTTTATCCATTTTATTGTTCCTCTGAACTATAAAAGTAAAACAAATACATGTTAAAGGCAGCTTCTCCGGGCCTGGAAAATCTCTCCTTTATGGCTAGAGAGGTTTGTTCTGAGGTCAGAAAAACAGAGGCACCTCAAGTGGTGAGGCTGTTTTTTTCAAGTAACTCCCTTGCTAATCTTTTGTCAGGCACACACCCCAGTAAATTTCTCTTGCCCTGGGACACAGCATGGCCTGTGTACCAGGGAAGAGAACGGAATCGCTGGTGTCTGAGACTCAGATGACTGAATTTCAATGAAGGATCTGTCACTCATTAACAAGAGCCCCAGGTCAACTCACTTAACTTCTCCAAGACTTAGATTATTACCTGATAAATAAATTTGACAGTGCTTTTGGGTCACAGGGCTGTGATGAGGATGAACATTTTGACCGCCAAGTGCTATGCATCTGTATGGTGTTGCTACTTGTGTACTCAGTTTTAATAATCAGATAAGATATTTTGTTAAGATAAAAACTTCTCAAATATTAAAAAAAAGTAAAATACAGACATGGTACATTTTTATCATTTCCAGAGTATCACATTTTATACTTTGTATAACACACAGTATGTTTTCTATCACTGTATCATAACAGCTATAGTTTAGACCACCACCTTTACGTCTGCAAACTTGAACCTTATATGTTAAAGACAATCGCAAGCTTAGTAGAGAGTGGGCTAGTGCAAAGAACCAGTTCTCTGTAGAAGCAAGGCTGGACCAGATTTAGTTGTATGTCAATGCAAATTCAATAGAAAGTGGATTGTTGGGGGTTTTTTTGTTTGTTTTGGTTTGGGTTTTTGCCTCAGTCAGTTCACCTTTGTTGAAGAATCAGATCTGTTTTCTTTCTCCTGAAATTTAAGTTATTCTTAAAGCCCTCTGCACATGGCATTGCTTAAATGAGAACCCAGTTCACTTTAGCATCCAATACACATTTCTTGAAGTGAATCTGAAATCTGAAAATAACAAGATCCCTTGTGAAAGGCTGGCTTCAACCAGCAAATTTCTCTTTGCGGACACTCACCCATTCATGTGTTGGTTTTTAAAGACTTACATTTTCCAAGACAACACGAATATTTCTTTATCTCTGGTACTGTGATCCAAACAGAATTGATCCTGGGAAAAGCTAAAAATGCAAAATATTCTCCATCAGTGAGAGACTTTTTCTTGGCACCAAGTTGTCCATTGAGACAGTTTATATATGTGTACATTAAGTTGGTCAATATCATTAGTCAAAAGAAGACCAGGGCTGACTGTGGAGTAAAGAATCAATTCCTCATATGCAAGTTCATACTGAAGCTTAAGAAGCTTAAAACAAGCCCATGAGGACTAAAATACAATTTTTAATTTATCCCATCTGAATTTATCAATAAGTATCTCATGAATAGATTTCATGTATTGAATACTAAAGACTGAATACCCAAAGGGTTGTGGGTTGTCATCAAAGAAATCACACAAGAAGAAAGCAAAAAGGTATTAAAGTGGAAGAAAAGGAAAAAATATCAAAATGGATGTCATATGAAATACTGAAGCTTATTCTTTAACATGGGGGGCCTAATGCAAAACTAAAATTAATGATGAAATAAGAGAGCTGTGCAGAAGATTGCAAAGGGTAGTTCTAGGACATAAGGCAAAGTAGAACAAAATGTATAAAGACCCAAAGTTGGATAGCCAAAAGCCAAGAACATGCTCAGCATTTCTCAAGCTGAAAGAATTAAAATTAAGTTAAGCTTCATGTTGCAATACTGAAAGATTCTATGAGTAAACTATCAAATGGGATGTTGTTGTTGTTGTGTACATCCAGTCAGAACTGACCCATAACTGATCCTCCCACCAGTTTTCTGAGATAGATAATCACACAGGAAGAGATTGTCCATCCTTCTCCTGAGAAGCAGCTGGTGAATTCAACCTGAGTGTCTTTGGGGTTGCAGCACAGCTTCTTACCACTAAGCCACCAGCATTCCCAAAGCGTTAAAAAAGATAGAAGGATGCATACCCATTTTTATTGCTGCATTATTCACAATGGCAAAGAGGTGGAATCAAACCAAGTGCTCATCAACAAATTGATGTATAGTAAAAAATATGGTACAAAAAAAATACGGTATGTTCACAAAATGGAATACTAGGTAGCATTAAAAAGCAATGAACCAGTAAAACATTACACAATATGGGAGAGACTGGAGGACATTATGTTGAGTGAAATATTTCAGTCACAAAAGGACAAATATGGCATAATATTACTGTTATAAAACAGGACTGACATGGGGGAATTAGGGAGAGAATGTGAAAACAATGGATAAATAATGACGAATACTACATTGGATCAGATGAGGGAAAGAACTATCTAAAAAAAAAGGAACATAAGGCATTGTATGTATGAAAACAGTCTAGAACAAGGGGTGCATTATGGAAAAGGCTGGGGCAGGTGGAGGAGAAGGGAGAAAAAAAATGAGCAACAATGGAAAATTTAAAAGACAACATTTTTATATTAAAAAATGTAAGAGGATAGAAGAAATATGTAGAATCACTGTACCAAAAATAACTGGTTGATACTTAACTACTTTAGGAAGTACATATAATAGAGAATCAATGGTTTGGGGGTTTCCCCTGGACTTTATTTTTATGTTCCATTGGTTTGCATATACAATTCATATACATTATATATCATTTATGTGCATTGAGTTTAACACGTACTTATGTTCACATTGTGTTTGAAACAATTAATCATACACATTGTGTTTTATAAAGTTAATCAACATTGATCCATCTTTAGAAGTCCCCATTGAATCTCTCCTAATTCCTTGACACACCACCTCCACTCACCAAACTCCATTATCCTGGTGATTTCCTTCCCTCCCTCCCCTGTAGCCCCTGTCCACCTCCCCTTCTCCTTTTGGACTTTTATCTACATCTTACTAGTTATCCTATAATTTTACAATTACAGTCTTATGCAGCATTTGTCTTTATGATACTGAGTTAGTTCACACAGCAAAATGCTCTTTAGACTCCGTGTTATATAATATTCTACAAAATTGTTGCTTCTTACTGATGCATCATATTCCATGGTGTGAATGTATCATAATTTCTCAATCCATTCATTTGTTGATGGATATTTGGTTTGTTTTCCTTTTTTTGCTATTGTGAATAACTTTTATGAACAAAAGTGTACAAGTCTCCATTTCTGTCTCAGTTCTATTTTCCTTGGGATATATTCCTAGCAGTGCAACAGCTGAGTCATATGGGATTTCTATGTCTAGCTTTTTGAGGAAATGCCAGATTTCCTTCCAGAGTGATTGTATCATTTTACAATCTCACCAGCAGTGCATCAAAGTGTCAATCTCTCCATCCTCTCGCACATTAATTGCTTGCCATCCTGTTAAAGTTTGCTACTACTGCTGGGCTGCGATGGTATCTGATTGCACTTTTTATTTGCATCTCTCTTATTTCAGTGGTTTTGAGCATTTCTTCACATGTCTGTTGGCCATCTCAGTGTCTTTGAAAAGCCTTTCCATGTCTTGCTCATTTTGAAATTGGATTATCAGTCTTTTCTTTGTGAAGACCTTGTATTATCGTTGCTGTTGTTGCTGTTATGTGCCATTGAGTTGCTTTTGACTTATAGTGACCAATAGCTCTGAACCCTACTGTATCTTGAGCCAACGTTATTGTTTCTGACACATCTTCCTCTACTACTCCAGTCAGTGAGTCAATCCATCTAATCCAGTGTCCTCCTTTCTTGCACGGTCCCTCCACCTTTCCAATCATATCCTTCTCCAAGGAAGGGTCCCTCCTTGCAATATGCCCAAAGATGTCAGCTGGAGCTTCAGAATCCTTGCCTCCAATGAACAACCTGGTTTTGACCTCTCCAGAACAAACATGTTTGTTCTCCTAGAAGTGCATGGTATATTCCTTACTCTTCTCCAGTATAACTCAAAGGCATTAATTCTCCTTCTATCATGCTTAGTCATTGTACAGTGCTCTGACACATAGCAAGTAAATGAAAAGACCATGGTCTGGATCAGGAGCACATTAGTCTCCAGACTGACATCTTTGCTCTTCAGTATTCTAGAGAGGTCCCTGAAAGCAGATATTCCCAAAGCAACTATTCTTTTGATTTCCTAGCTGCCGGTACTAAGAGTGTTGATTGTGAAGCCAAGCAAACCGAAGCTATTAACAATCTCAATCTCTTTACTGCCTTTCATTATGCTGCCACTAGGCCCAGTGGTGAGACTCTTTGCTTTCTTGATGTTGAGCTTCAATCCATATGGAAGTCTATAGTCCTTAACTTTCTGCAGCAAATGCCTCAGGTCATCCTCAGTTTCAGCAAAGCAAGATTGTGTCATTTGCATAATGCAGGTTGGTAAAGAGTCTTCCTCAAATCCTGATATCACATTCATCTTCATAGAGCCCAGCCTCCTAAATGATCTGTTCCACAAACAAATTAAAAATGTGCGGAAATAGTATATATCCTTGGAATCCACCTTTCCTGATTTTGAACTATGGAGTGTTTCCTTGCTCTGTTCTGATGACTGCCTTCTGATTCAAGTATAGAGTTTGCATAAGCACAATCAAGTGTTCTGGGATTCTCATTCTTCTCAGAGTTAGCCACAGTTTGTTACGATCTTTAAGCTTTTGTTATGAGACCCTTGTTTGAGACTTTATTGCCAAATGTTTTTTCTAGTCTGTAGGTTTTCTTTGCACCATATTAGGAAAAGTTCTTGAGGCACAAAGAGTCTTACTTTTTAGAAGGGCCTATTCAACGAGTTTTGTGCTCTTCTGGTTGTGCGTTTCTTGGCTGTATTTGCTTATTTATGTCATAGGCTAGGCCTTCTAACTTTGGTCCCCTTTTGTCTATTATGATCCTTATGATTTGGGGCTTTACCCCTCAGGTCTCTATCCATTTTGAGTTAATTTTTGTGTATGGTGTGAGATGTGGATACTGTTTAAGTTTTCTGTAGGAAAATGTCCAGTTTTCTTTTTTTTTCGCAATCACTTGTTATTTTTTTAATTATTATTAATAAATTTTATTAGTTTTAATGAACATTTACAGAGATTTTGGGTTTTCATTCATTCATTGTTGCACTGTTTTCTCCACCCTCCTCCCCAGTTCGTTCTTCTTTCCTCCCCCCGCAATGTCTGTTTTAATTGTCCAATTGCCACAGTGCTTGTCAAAGCCAGTTCTGATTAATCTCCTTTGTCAGTGTGTCCCTTGCCATTCCCTATCACTCCTCCCTGAGAGAGACTTTACCCTGATTCATAAGGAAAAGGGGATGGCGTATTCTCTTAGCTACTTCCTGCTGAAAAGGGACTCTGTGGGTTTCAGGGTGAAGGTCTTCTCTCACTACTCTAAAGGGCCCCTTTGGCAGTAGGAAACACATAGACTATTATGGAGATTGATTTTGGAATTTAGATGCACTGTTATCAATTGTGCTTAGCCGTACATGTTCATTCATATCCTTGAAGATGTATCATGGAAGTGTTGCAGCCTAGAAGATACAAATTTAACTAACAAGTTAAAAGTGCATGAGTCAAAAATTGAAAAGCAATAATATTCTGAGTAGAAAATGTCCAGTTTTACCGGCACCATTTGTTGAAATGGTTCTAATTTCCCCACTTGACAGGTTTTGTTTCCTTGTCAAATACCAATTGACGATAGGTAGATGGGTTAGTTTCTGGGTTCTTGATTCTGTTCCACTGGTCTATGTGTCTGTCATTATACTGGTACTCATGGAGTGGTATTAATAAATTTAGAATTATCCAAATATATCAATATGGTTAATTGAAAAAACTGACATCAGTTACCTCTAGCCTACAAAACTAGTTACATTGCCTTAGAATATTTTCCCCTTTTCTTTAGTCATGTAAAATATTTTAAACTGCTTACTTACCAAGAGAAGAAATGTGTCCTTCCTAGATTAGCACTTACCTCTTTAAAACTCTTTTCTCAGTCATATGTAAACTGTACCTTAATCTGCCTGTTTACCAGGCAGGGAAATGCATATTTTCTGGATTAGCATTTACCTTTTCAAAACTGTTTTCTCAGTTATATGTTAAGAATTTAATACTTTGTCTGTAAACTGTTCTTTTAAAATGTAGAAGTCCTGTAACTTTAACTAAAAAAAGGCTAACCCAAGTATAGAAGCCTAACAACCACTCCCAGAGAAGGAGGCAGTCTTTGAGAAGATTCTCGCTGCCTTCCTAGATCTGCAATTAAGAGCTTTGGATATTGCAATCCATCTGTCTTGTTGGTAATTGACTAAGAACCTCTTGAATTCAGTAACAGTACTACGATGTTTTGTTTACAACAGATTTGTAGTAGGTTTTGAAATAAGAGAGTACTGGAGAAATGATGCCTTTGAGCTGTGGTGCTAGAGAAGAGTATTGAGAGTACCATGGACTGCTAGGAAAACAAACAGATTCATCCTGGAAAAGGTTAAATTGGGTGGCTGCTTGGAGGCAAGGATTCTGAGGCTCCATCTAGCATACTTTGGACATGTTGTAAGGAGAGACCAGTCCTTGGAGAAGGACATCATGCTTGG
>NW_006399814.1:10153012-10155416 GCF_000299155.1 Elephantulus edwardii
TCACAAGCGACTCCACTGCACATAACAACAACAACACACCTTCTATTTAATTTTTCTTTTTCAGAAGTGCATTGCTTATTTGGGTCCCAAGTTACTCTAAAGCAATTGGTAAAAAATAAAGCTCCAGTAATTGATGGAATATCAACTAAGGTGTTTCAGCAAACAGAAACCAGGCTAGGAGTACTCCCTAGTCTATACCATGAAATTTAGAAGACAGCTACCTGGCTCACTAACTAGAAGAGATTCATATTATGCCCATTCTCAAAAAAAGGGATCCAACAGAATGTGGAAATTACTGAAAATATATTATTAGTAGCATAGGCAAGTGAGACCTTTCTGAAGATTATTAAACAAGGCTGGAGGAGTATGTCAACAAGACACTGTCAGAAATTCAAGCTGGATTTAGAAGAGGCTGTAGCACAGTGGGTATAATTTCCGGTGTCAGGTGGCTCTTGGTTGAAGTAGAGAATATCAAAAAGTTGTTTGTTGTTGTTAAGTTCCATCAAGTCCTAGACAATTCATAGCTACCCTATGAACAAAAGACCTGAACACTTGTATAACTTTGATCATTTCTCCATATTCATAGAATTTTCAGAGGCAAGCTATTTAGGAAATGGATGCCACTCCTGCTTCAAAGCTTGTTTTAATTAGTGAGCACCACCAAATACTGTCACATCAGTGTCACACTGTTTAGCATCACAGTAACCACAAGTTACGTCTGTACAACAAATGAATTGACCAGTGCTATGCCACTTAGAAGAATGTTTGACCAAAAATAATTCAAACCAGGCTCAGGGACCAAAGACCTGGGGGCCAAAATGTGTTTTTTAAATAGGAGGCGAAGAAAATCAAATCACGTTCATTGGTAACATTCCACCCTAACACTCACCAGAACCGGAAAACAAACCTCTGTAGAATCCAGTTGCTGCAGACAACTTCCAACCTGGATTCCAGCACCATACTGCTGACCAAATGCATTTTTAAATAGGAGGCCGAATAAAATCAACTCACACCCATTGGTGAGTAAACATTCTACCCTCATCTTCACCAGAATCGGAAAATAAACCTCTTGTTTATTTGTATTTTATTGATTGTGCACAGATATTTGACTGTGTGGCTAATAACAAATGATGGATAACATTAAGAGTAAAGGACACTCCAAAAAAAATCATTTGTGCTAATATAGAACCTGTGCATTTGCAAAGGAGTCATTTGAACAGAACAAGAGAACATTGCAGGGTTTAAGATGAGGAAAGGTGCTTGTCATAGTTATATCATTTCACCACACCTATTCAGTTTGTAAACAAAGTAAATAATCTGAGCAGCTGGGTTATATGAAAATGGACATGACATCAGGATTGAAGAAACACTCATCAACACCCTGAAATTTGTAGATGATACAACTTTGTTAATGGAAAGGGAAGAGGACTTAAAGAATCTCCTGGAGAAGATCAAAGACTACCTGTAGTCTTCAATATGAATTATACCTCAATGTAAAGCAAAAGTCTTTATGACTGGAGCAATAAGCAACATCATTACAGAAAAAAAAGAAGTAAGCCAGAATTTCATATTACCTGGATCTATAATCAACACCCATACATACAGCAGTCAGGAAATCAAAAGACAGGTGGAATTGGGGAACTCTACTATCAAGGACTTCTTTTAAAGTGCTAAATTGACAGTTTAAATAAAAAGGACATGCTTGATGTTTCTACTAGGACATCTCCTGAGGGGCAAAGCAGTAAGCCAGGTAAGAAACAAACCTTCCCAGCCAGATAGTCACACTCAGAAGGAGCAAAACCTTTGCCCTTTCAGAGACACACTACTGAATGTTTACTGCTGACATTGTCACAAGAGTAGGACTATTAGGTCTGGAGTCTAACATGGAAGCAGTGTTTGTTTTCTTCATTGTGTAGTGAAATACAGTGAAAGCTAGTACTCAATAAGACCTCCTTTTTCTTCTGATTTTCTCAAATTTTTCTGTCCCATTCTGTGCCAACTTCATTCACACTTTCTGATGCATTTAATCGCATTGCTGTGGTCATTGTGTCAATCTACTTGGTTGAGGATCTTGCTCTCTTTTGCCAACCCTACCTTTTCAAGCATAATGTCCCTCTCTAAAGAATAGCCTCTTCTAGCAACATCCCCAAGGTAAGTAAGACAAAGCTTAAACGTCTTTGTCACCACTCTTGTTGCACTTTGTCCAAGACATACTAGGCATTGGTGAGATGAGATGGACCGGCATGGGGCATTTTGAGTCAGATGATCATATGATATATTACTCTGCTTTGATAGTTAAAAAAGTAATTTCTAGATCCTTCTTGAAGTACAACATTGTGAGTGACAGGATAATATCCATATGCTTACATAAGGAAGTCCAGTGAATACCACTATCATTCAGATA
>NW_006399814.1:10159101-10160083 GCF_000299155.1 Elephantulus edwardii
GTAATCCATGTTGAAGGTTGCATTCTTTGATCTTCTGCAACAAGTGCTTCAACTCTCCCTCACTTTCAGCGAGCAACACTGTGTTATCTGCATAAAACAGGTTATTGATGAGTCTTCCTCTGATCCTGATGCCACATTCTTCTTCATAGTCTCCAGCTTCTTGAGTGATTTGCTCAGCATACATATTGAATAGGTATGGGGAGAGGATACAACTCTAAATGTACAACTTTCTCAATTTTAGGGGGGCACTTTATTTTATATTATTTTTTATTTTTTTTTATACAAGTTGATTTACAAAGTTCAAATACGTTGTTTTTCACACCAGTGCCTTCCCATTTCCCTCACCTCCCACCCATCAAATTGTTCAACCCCCTGATTGATTTCTTCCCTCCCCTGCACATCTTCACACCTCTGCTTCCACCCCTCCCCCTTGGATCCTTATACTCATTCTACAATAATGATTTTATACAGTAATTGTCTTATGGGACTGAGTTAGTTCACTCAGCTTATTGCTCTCCAGTCCCTCTCAAGTTAGATAATAATTTACAATATTATTGTTCTTATACATGGCGTAGTATTTTATTGTGGGAATGTACCATAATTTCTCAATCCATTCAATTGTGGTTGGACATCTGGGCTGTTTCCATGTTCTTGTGATGGTGAATAACACTGCTGAACATTTGTGTAAGGGTCTCCTTTGAGCCTCCGTTCTCATCTTCTCAAGGTATATTGCTAGCAGTGAAATAGCTGGGTCATTTAAAATTTCTATGTTCAGCTTTTTGAGGAAGTGTCAAACTGCCTTCCAGAGTGGTTATACCATTGTACAATCTCATCAACAATGTAGAGGAGCTCCTATCTCAGGGAACTCTGGTGGCTTAGTGACAAGAAGCTGTACTGCAATCTCAAATGCATGTAGTTTGAATCCATCAGATGCTTGGCTGGAGAAGGAGGGGCAATCTCCTCCTGTATCACTTGGACCTGA
>NW_006399814.1:10160713-10162873 GCF_000299155.1 Elephantulus edwardii
AGCTTGATCCCAGTTTGTCTCTTATGAAATTTATGGTTTGGGGCTTTAGTCTCAGGTCTCTGATACATCTTGAGTTGATTTTTGTGTATGGTGTGAGATGTGGATTCTGTTTCCATTTTCTGCAGGTGGCAGTCCAGTTTTATCAGCACAATTTGTTAAAGGGTTGTCATTTCATTTCCCAGTTTGATAGTTTTGTTTCCTTGTTGAATATTAGTTGACCATAGATAGCTGGGTCCATTTCTGGGCTCTTAATTCTGTTCCTTTGGTCTATATGCCTTTCATTGTACCAGTACGATGTTGTTTAGGTTCCTATCACTGTGTAGTAGGTTTTGAGGGCAGGGAGTACTATGTCTCCCACTTAATTTTTGTTTCTTAGAAGTATTTTGCGTAGGATTGTAATTTTCACAATATTGAGTCTTCCTATGCATGAACAGGGCACTTTTTTTTCCTTCATTGCTTTAGGCCTTTTATTGTGTCTTGCAGAAATGCTCTGTAGTTTCCTTTGTATAGCTTTTTTTGTGACATCCACTTCCTAAACCACATGCCTCTAGAAACTGCATGAACTTGGAGAAACAACGATAGCTATAGAAAGGCTTCGGGCTTTTTGTTTATAGGATCGCTATGATTGTGCTCGACTCTATGGCAATCAACATCAAACAAACAACAGTTATGTTCACTCCCAAATATATCAATCTGTGGTTGGCTATTATAAATAAAATTGCTTTCTTAATTTCCTTCTCTGAGTTCTCTTTTTTATTGCAGAGGAATCTCATTGATTTTTGGATATTGATCTTATATCCTGTCACTCTACTAAGTTGGACTATTAACCCTAACAGTTTTTTTGTTGAGTCACTGGGTTATTCTGTGTATACTCACTATCAACTGCATATAGTGATCTGGATGCCTTTTATTTCCTTGTCTCGGCATATTACCCTAACAAGCACTTCAAACACAATATTGAATAGAAGTGGTGACAGTAGGCATCCTTGTCAGGTCATTGCAAGGAAAAGGTTTTTCGTCTTTCTCAATTGAAAATGATGGTTTTGCATATATACTTTTGTTTTGTTTTCTTTTGCCTACATACTTTTCACTATGTTGAAGACATTCCCTTCTATTCCAATTTTGCTCAGTGTCTTAATCAGGAAGCAAGTTGGATTTTGTCAAATTCCTTCTCTGCAACAGTTGCTAAGATCATATGGTTCTTATTGTTTACTTTGTTAATATGGTGAATTACATTGTTTGTTTTTCTTATATTGAACCATCCTTGCATACTTGTTATGAATCCCACTTGGTCATGGTGAATTATGTGTGTGCGTGAATTATAATATTTTTATGTGCTTTTGAATTCTGTTGGCTAGAATTTTGTAAGGATTTTTGAATCTATATTCATGAGAGATATTGGTTTGTAGTTTTCTTTCTTGATAATATCTTTGTCTGCTTTGGGTGTTAGGGTCATGCTTGTTTCATAGAATGACTCTGGGAGTGTTCCTTCTTTTTCAATTTTTTAAAATAATTTAAGTAGGATTGGTCATAGATCCTCTCTAAATGTTTGGTAGAATTCAGCTGTGATGCCATCTGTTCCAGGACTTTTCTTATGGTGAAGTCTTTCTATGATCTTTTCAATATCTTCTTTTGTGAGGAGTCTGTTCAAGTATTCTGCATCTGTCCTTGTCAATCTGGGTAGGGAATGAGTTTCAAGGAATTTGTCCATTTCCTTTAGGTTTTCAAATTTATCAGAGTATAGCTTTTCATAGTATTCTGATATTATTGATTTAATTTCATCTGGTTTTGTTGTGATGTTACTCTTATAATTTCTTAATTGAGTTATCTCTTTGTTTTTTCTTTTTTTTCTTTTGTTAAGTTTTCCAGTGGTTTGTCAACTTTATTGACCCTTTCAAAAAAAAACAGCTTTGGTCTTAATGATGGTTTCAATTGTTTTTCTGTTTTCTATCTCATTGATTTCGGCTCTTTTCCTTATAATTTCTTTTCTTCTAGAAACTGTAGGATTAGATTGTTGTTCTTTTTCTAATTGCCGAAGGTGTTGAGTTAGATCATTTATTTTTCTTCTTTCTTGCTTTTCCTTCCCCCGCCCCTTGTTGTGAACCATCAAATTGGATCCAACTAGCACAGAAGGAGATTTCCCTTCCTTCTCCAGCAGAG
>NW_006399814.1:10163033-10165656 GCF_000299155.1 Elephantulus edwardii
TATAATTCAATCATATTCTAGCAGAGAATTCTTTATTTTCCACATCGGTCGTTTTGTAAGCTTTATTCTCCGATGGTTAGTTTCTAGTTTTATGGCATTATGGTCTGAGAAGGTACTTTGTGTTATTTCAATGTGGTTTTTTTTCTTCATTTGTTAAGGCTTGTTTTGTATTCTAATATATGACAATTCTGGAGAATGTACCATGTGCACTTGAGAAAAAAAGTGAATTGTGTTTTAGTTGGGTACAGACAACTTAATTTTTAACTCTGTAGTATTCCTTTTCCTCACTTTGTCAGATAGCCTTTTCTGAGGAATAGGAATAAATATGGATCTTTTCCAGTCAGTTGGCCAGGTAGTTTTCCTCCAGATTTCTTGGTACAACCCGATGAGCACATCCAGGGCAGCACAGCATCTTTTTGTTGAAATAGAACCATTGGTATGTCATCGATCCCTAGGGTCTTATTTTTTTTCAGAGCAGTTAGAACTTCCTCCTTCATTACCATTGCCTCTTGATCATATGTTGTTTCATGAAATTCTTCTGTTCCAGCCAGTTCTTTTTGGTACAATGACTCTGTGTATGACTTCTACTTTTAATGCTTCCTAGATAGTTCATTATTCGGCTTAAGAAATGCTGAGCGAGTTTGCCCTTTTGATGTTATTTATCCAGTTCTTTGCACATGCCATTGTAATAATTTGCTTTGTCTTCCTGAACTGCCCTTTGAAATCTTCTGTTCAGCTCTTTAACTTCTTGATATATTCCTTTTGCTTTGGCTTTTGGGTGTTCTAGTGCAATATCATTAGGAACCATTAAGGAAGCTGGACTTTATGAGGAAGAGTGTGGTTTTAGGATTGGAGGAAGACACATTAATAACCTATATTATGCAGATGACACAACCTTGCTTGCCGAAACAGAGAAGGACCTGAAGCGCTTGCTCCATAAGGTCAAGGACTATAGTCTTCAATATGAATTGAAGCTAAACATCAAGAAGACAGATTCAAATCATTGGTAATATTGGCAGCACCATATTGGATGAAGAAGAGATTGAGGTTGTTAACAACTTCAGCTTATTTGATTCCACAATCAACATTTTTTTAAAAAAATAATTTTAATTGTGATATTAACAAGCATTTGCAGAGAAGTTAGATATTCTTTCATTCATTGTGACACATTTTGCCCTCTCTCCCTTCCTTCCCTCTCTCCCACTTCACTTTTTTTTAAAAACTATTCATTCATTGTCACAATCAACACTCTTGGCATCAGCAATCAAAAAATCAAAAGACAAATTTCAACAATGATATCAGTCGAGAAACTAAGGTGTGCCTAATCTAGTTCATGATCTTCACAATTACTTGCTATGTACCAGAGAGCTAGACAATACTAAGGATGACAGAAGAATCTATGCCTTCAGATTATAGTACTGAAGAAGAGTCTTGAACATACCATGGACCACCCAGAAAACTAGCAGATCTGTCTTGGAGGAGGTGAAACCAAGTTTCTCCCTGGAAGCTAGGATTTTGAAGCTCTGTCTCACATACTTTGACACTTGGCCAGGAATGACTAGTCTTTGGAAAAGAACAACATGCTTTGAAGGGTGGAGGGACAGGAGAGGTAGACCCCTGATAAGATGGATTGGCTTGGTAATTGGGATAATAGAGGTAGGTGTGGCAGAGTCAATGAGACTGGCTCAGGACACAGCAGGGTTCAAAACTATTGTTGAAGAGAATTTCCTCAAAATAGTGAATAGTATATATGCAAAACCAAGAGCCAATATCATTCTCAATGGAGAAAAACGAAAAGCATTTTCCTGTAAACCGGGACCAGGAAAGGCTGCTCACTATGCTCATTTGTATTCAATATTGTATTGGAAATACTTGCTGGAGCAATACAAAAGGAGAACGAAATAAAAGACATCCAGATCGACAAAGAGATGGTTAAACTGTCGCTATATGCCGATGACAAGATAGTGTACACAGAAACCCCAAGGACTCAGCAAAACAACTGTTAGAGCTAGTAGACCAGCTTAGGAGAGTGGCAGGATATAAGGTCAATATCCAAAAATGAGTGGGATTCCTCTACAGTAACAACGGGAATTCAGAGACGGAAACCAAGAAAGCAATACCATTTACAATAGCCAACCCCAAATTTATATACTTAAGAGTGAATCTAATTAGAGACACAAAAGACCTGTATAAAGAAAACTACAGAACATCACTGCAAAACAATAAAAGACCTAAGGAAATGGAAAAATGTGCCCTGTTCATGGATAGGAAGATTCAATATTGTGAAAATAACAACCCAACCAAAACCAAGTATAGTTTTTGCATATGTTTTATTGTACTTATGTGAAACCTATGCTTGGACGAGAAAGCAGTCCTCAGAACAGAACAGGGAAACATGACATGGTTCAAAATCAGGAAAGGAGTGTGTCAGGGATGCATCCTGTCTCCATACATTTTCAATCTGTATACAGAACAGATCATTCAGGAAGAAAGGCTATATGAGGAAGAATGTGGCATCAGGATTGGAGAAAGCTCATCAACAGTCTGCATTATGCAGATGACACAACCTTGCTTGCTGAAACTGAAGAAGACCTGAAGCTCTTGCTGCAGAAAGTCAAGAATT
>NW_006399814.1:10166526-10167725 GCF_000299155.1 Elephantulus edwardii
GGTACAATGACAGGCATATCAATCAATGAAACAGAATTGAGAACCCAGAAATGGACCCAGTTATCTGTGTCAACTAATATTCAATAATAATATCTATCAAATGGGTAAATTACAACTTTTTCAACAAATGGTGCTGGCAAAATTGGACTGCTTCCTGCAGAAAACTAAAACAGGATCCACATCTCACACTACACACAAAAATCAACTCAAGATGGATCAGAGACCTGGGAATAAAGCCCAACATCATGAAGTTCAGCAGAGACAAAATGGAATCAAGCTTAGACAGCCTAGTTTATGGTTTAAAGAGACTACCAAATACAGCCAGAAATCGCAGTCTGGAGAGAATAAAACTGAAGAGTAGGACCTTCTAAAAGTTAAATCCCTGTGCATATCAAAAGATTGTTGTTGTTATTGTTAAGTGCCGTGGAGTCGCAGGTGACTCATAGCGACCCTATGAAGGAGAGTCCTTGAGGCTTGGGTGCCTTTCATCCTCTCTCCAAGTTCATAGGGTTTCTGGAGACAAGCTATTATGGAAGTGGATGCCACTCCTCCTTCTATATCAAAAGATTAAGGAATAATAATAATAACACACCTTTTCCCAGCAGAGTAAAAAGAAAGCCTACTGATTGGGGGGAAAACATTTGGCAATACAATTTCAGACAAGCATCTCATATCAACAGTTTACAGAATGCTACAGGGCCTCCACAAGAAAAAGACTGTTAACACAATTACAAAATGGGCAAAAGACATGGAAAGAATTTTCACAGAGGAAGATATTCAAATGACCAATAGACACATGAAGAAATGCTCAAATCCACTGTCCATAAGAGAGATGTAAATCAAAACCACAATGAGATACCCTCTCCAGTAGAAGTGGCAAAGTTTAAAAGTGGCACAGCAAGTAATAAATGTTGGAGAAGATGTGGAGAGATGGAAACTCTTATACACTGTTGATGGGATTGTAAAATGGTAAAACCACTCTGGAAGGCAGTTTGGTGTTTCCTCTGAAAGCTTAACATAGAAATTCCATTATGAGTCAGCTATACCACTGCTTCTAATATACCCTGAGAGAATAAGAACTGAGGCACAAACGGAGACTTGTACACCAATGCTCACAGCAGCATTATTCAACATCTCAAGAACATGGAGACAGCCCAAATATACAACCACAGTGAGATGGATTGAGAAACTATAGTACA
>NW_006399814.1:10168630-10180997 GCF_000299155.1 Elephantulus edwardii
ATTTTGTTGGATCATTTTTCTTGGGAATGGGAACATATATGGATCTCTTCTAACCAGTCAGCTGTCCTCCAAATTTCCTGACACAGACTAGTAAAAACCTCCTGAGCTGCATCTATTAGTTGAAACAATTGTCAGTTGGTATCCCATCAATTCCGGGAACCTTATTTTTTGCCAATGCCTTCAATATATGTGTGTGCATATATGTGTATCACTTGGGAGGAGATTGCCCAACATTCTCCCATGGAGCAGCTGGTGGATTTGAAACACGTGTGCTCAGGATTGCAAGGTAAGTTCTTGCCACCAAATCACCAGTTGTTGTTGTGCACTGTAGAGTTGGAACTGACTCACAACTGACCCTCTGGCAGGTTTTCAGAGGCAGTTAATTGCAAAGGAAGAGATTGCTCATCCTTCTCCTATGGAGCAGTTGGTGGCCTTGAACCATGTGCCTTAGGGATTGCAGCACAGCTTCTTGCCATTAGGCCAGTAGTGCTCCCATATGTGTGTGTGTGTGTGTGTGTGTGTATGTGTGTGTGTGTGTGTGTGTGTGCATATATGTGTATGTAGGGATTGAGGGGGGGTTTTGTTTGTTGGATTTTTTGGTTGTAATTTTGTTGTTATTGTTGTTAAGGGTGATAAATACTTCAAGTAAGTAACAGGCAATCATAATTGTGTGTGTGTGTGCGTAGATACACACACACACATTTGGTCTTCTATAATTGGGGCATTGCCACACTAAACACCTCAAAGCCCCTTCCAGCCAAGGTCCCTCCAACGTTTTTAGTAACTATATTATTGTGTACAGATAAAGGGAAAGATCCTTAACTGTTGGTTATAAGGTTGGGATGGGACTCACTAGGCCAGGCTATTTATAGTGAACTGGAAACACTACTAACAGAAAATCATTAATCTCAAGAAGCAAGAGGCTGCCAGCAGTCAGCGGTCCTGACCTCTGCCCTCCCTGTTCCTGCAGCAACAGAGCAGAGATGGCTGGCCTTTCATTACATGCTTGGGCAAGCCCCTTAGTTCATCTGAGCTTGACTTCTCATCACACAATGGGGGCACTTACATCTGTCTGTGAGGATTAGGGAGACAGAGAAAGAACAGCATAAAGCACCTGGCCCAAGGCCGGCCTGAGACTGGGTAATGAATGCACAGGCTTTAAAAAAAAAAAGCCTTTTTTTTTAATTGTTGATTCCATTGTACCTCAGCTGCTGGGATCTCACTCACCTATCCCCATCAAATCAATACTGACTCACAGCTGACTCTCCAGTGTGTTTCTGAGACTATTAATTGAACAAGAGAAGATAGTCCATTGTTCTTTTGTGGAACGACTGGTGGATTCAAACCACCAAAAAGGCACAGTCTCTGACTTAGCAGTAGATGAACTACAACACCAGAGCTCCTTAACTATGAGGATAGAAAGCACAGACTCAGAAGTGAGACAGACTAGGATTGAGTCCTGAACCTGACACTTCCTGGATATGACACTTGGAAGTTTCTTACACCTTCTGGTGTTCTTATCTCCTCAACAGTAGAGCAGGCATAATAACGGACCATACCGCAGGGCTCTTGTGAGTAGTGGGTTAGGGAGTGTTTGTCAAAGATTTGACATCTGGTAAAGGCTCTCTTTACTTTACTATGCAAAGGCAATTGACTGTGTGGATCATAACAAGTTATGCCTAACACTGAGAATAGAAATTCCAGAGCACTTAATTGTGCTCATACAAAACCTGTACCTAGTTGTTTGAACAGACCAAAGAAACACTACATGGTTTAAAATTAAGAAGGTATTCTCTCTCCATGGGTCAAACTAAGCTATTTCTTGGAGGCAAGGCTTTTGAAACTCTGCCTCACGTCCTTTGGGCATGTGGCCAGGAGGGACCAGTCTTTGGAGGACATCATGCTTGGAAGGGTGGAGAGATAGCACAGGAAAGGAAGACCCTGCATGAGATAGATTGACACAGTAACTGGGATAATGAAGTTAGGTGTATCAGAGACAGCAAAACTCAGTTCAGGATAGAGCAGGTTCAGAACTATTTTTCATAGGGTTGCTGTGAGTTGTAGTTGATTTGATGGTGCATAACAACAACATCACCACATAAATTGATCCTAAAAGGGAGACTAGAAAACATAATGATTGTACTGAAAGTTACAGCCAATGAATGCCATACCTCGGCCCCAAGCTCACAAAGGTCTTGCTAAGCACCTCTAATTAGAATTCAAAGCTCTTAGTGACTTGAATAAAAGGGTTTCAAATAATTTAAGAAACACCAATGTAGTTTGATATTATAGATAAATGTTATTTCTTCAGTGCATGTGAGGCTCAGGAGATACATTTTATATATCCAGAAGTTAAGTTCTATTAGTATTCTGTGGTTTTACTTACTATTCAGGAATGTTATAATTACTTGGTGAATATTACCAATATTTACTTCTCTAGGTAATTAAGACATGACCAAGGTGCACCTGATCCGGGCCATAGTCTTCACAAGTGCATGCTATGAGTCGGAAAGCTGGACAGTGACTAGGGAATGATAGAGAATTGATGCCTTTGAGCTGTGGTGTTGGAGAAGACTTCTAGAAGAACAAACAGTTTTGTCCTGGAGAGGGTGTAAGTGGGCTGTTCCTTGAAGGCAAGGTTTCTAAAGCTTTGTCTGACATACTTTGGGCATATTGCAAGAGAGGAAGACCTGGATGAGAAGGATCGACTCAGTGATTGGAGTAGTGGGAGTGGGTGTGTCAGAGACAATGAGGTTAGCACAGGATAGAGCAGGGTTTAGAGCTCTTGTACATAGGGTTGCTATGAGTTGCAAGCGAATCGATGGCACATAATAACAACACAACAACAAGTTAATTAGGAAGGCTAGAATTTGCATCATAATTTCTTTAATTTTTTTTCTCACTGAAAAAAAGAAAATGTCGATAACCTTCCTTCACCTGATATACAGTATATTACTGAACCAGCCTGGCGCACATCCTGCAGATCATAGGAGATTTAAGATGGCTCCATGGGAGAAATGCCTAATGAGGATTACAGTCATGGAAATCATATAGGCAGGTCTACTCTGTCACAAAGGGCCACCAAGAGTAGTAAAAAATCAACTTAACAGCACCCATAAATAACAATGCAGATTTAATTTTTCCAACTAGGAAGATATGTACAAAATTAAATGGTAAAGATGTGAACATTACAGACTACTCATTTCTAAGCTGCATTACTTGATGAATCCCACTGATTTTATCTTCTTTGATTAATTATAATGACTAGAATAGGGGTCTTAGTTTCTTATCTGTTTTCTCTTAATTGAAGGGGGGGAAAGATAGAAAAGCTTAGCAAACTTCCTTCACTTTGCACACAGGTATATTTCTGAAACACTTAGGCACACATCCTGTGACTCCCAGGAGCTTGGAGGTGATTTCTACTTGTTTTAGAGTCCTTTCCTTGCCTAACCCCAAAAAGAAGTCTTCTGTGAATGAAAACAGGAAGTAGACTTGTATCCTTGCCAATCTGTATCATCATGTATAATAGAAACTGTTTCGCTTTCTCTATTTCAGTTGCAAGTTCGTGTGGTTATCATCACATGTACCTACTATATATTGTTTCATATATATATGAAAGCAGGAGTGGAATCCACTTCCTAAACAACAAGCCTCTGGAAACTCTATGGACTTTGATAAATGAGAATAGTTCTGGAAAGGCTTCAGGTCTTTTGTTCATAGGGTAGCTAAAAGTTGCACTAGACTTGATAGTCAATCAAGAGCAACAACAACATTCACTCTCCACACCTATTCAATCTGTATGCTGAGCAAATTCCACATGAAGCTAGACTCTATGAAGAGGAATATGGCATCGAAATTGGAGGAAGACTTGTAATCTGTGTTATGCATATGGCACAACCTTGCTTGCTGAAAATGAAGATAATCTTAAGCACTTGTTGCAGAAGATCAAAGCATATAACCTTCAATATAGATTACATATCAATGTCAAAAAACAACGTTTCTTACCACTGGAGCAATAGGCAACACCATGATAAAGAAAAGGTTGAAATTGTCAACAACTTCATCTTACTCGGATAATTGGCACCCTTGGTATCAACAGTCAGGAAATCAGGAGATGTATTGCCCTAGGAAAGTATGCACTTAGAGACCTCTCCAAATTTTTGAGTAGTGATGATGTCAGTTTGGGGACTAAGGAGCACCTGATTTAGGCCAGGTCTTTCCAATCACTTGTCATGCCTCTAAGAGCTGGACAATGAATAAGGATGATGCAAGAAGGATTGATGCCTTTGAGCTGTGTTGTTGGAGAAAAGTACTGAAAATCCCATGGACTGTCAAAAGAACATATATTTCTTGGAGAAGGTATAGCCAGCATGCTCTTTGGAGGCAGAGATGATGAAGCTTCACTTCACATACTTCAAGCATTTTGCTATGAGGCCTATTCCTTGGAGTGGGACATGATCTGGGAAAGGTGGAGGAAAGACAGCGAAGGAGAGTAAGCCCCTCAATCAGGTGGATTGACACCTTGACTGCTGCAATGGGCTCTAATGTGTCAGGAAGTGTGAGAATGGCATAGGATAGTACAGGGTCCAGATCTGTTGTTCATAGAGTTGCTATGGGTTGTAATCAATTCAATGGCACCTAGCAACAACAACAAATGCTCTCTAAATTATGGCCACTGTTATTTTTCCTTGTTCATTTTCCACATCTCTGCTTTTCCCTGTTTCTGTTGCTGTCACTAGTTGTGGAAGTAGTTCTGACTAGAGAACTCCAGGTCACAGTGAACCAGCGAGTGCAAAGCACAACAGAACGCCACGCTGTCTTCAAGGCTGTTGCCTCTGGGTGGCAGACCACCAGGCCTGTCTTCCGATATGGCATTAGGTGAATTTGAACTGTCACCCACTGACTTCATTATTTGCCTCTCCTTGGAGTCTAGAAAGGAAATAAGAACAATGCCAACCAGATTGAGTCATGACCACAATGCTTTGAAGAACCAGTGTCCTGGCAGATTAGGACCAGATGATGGTGAGGGCCTGGCCACCCTTCAAGGCCCCTTTCCCACCTTACAGCTGATGTGACAGGGTGAGAGGCTTGCCTTCAGTGCTCCAGAGAACCAATCATATTCTATTTCCAGAATATATTCTTCTTCCAGCAAACACAGCCTGGAAGCTTTGTCCTACTCTCAAGACCAAGACAATCCCTTTCCAGTGTCATCTTTCCTGAGTCCTCACTAAAATCTGTAAGAATCTGACTGTCACTAACAAATGTGCCAGCTGTAGGCAATGAGGCTCTCCAATCCCCATACTCGTGTGTCCTGCAGAAACAGCTCTTTCCCCAGCCCTAGGCCCAAGGAGGGGCCACTAGAAGTGACAGAGTGATGTGGTCAGAGGCAGAGCCAGACCTGCCATAGGCCTGCCCAGCCACATCCAGGTTCCACTCAGCCCCAGGGCTGAAAGGGAGGAATGAGGTGCTTTTCAAAGCCAGCTCTCTAATTGCAGGAGGCATTAAGCTTAATTAAGCTAATCATCTGCCTGGAGTCATTCACCTTCAACCTCCTAAAAGCTTCTTCAGGGAAAAAAAATCAGCACAGCTGTGGGGCTGGAGGAGTGCAGGTGGAATGAGGCTTGGGGACTTCCTTAAGGATCCCAGAGTGGTCTGAGTCTTGGAGCAGAGTCAGCCAACCAACTCTATGCCCCAAACAGGTAAAAGGGGACCTTTGCAGGGTCTAGTCTTCATGGTTGCGTACCTCTCCCACATTTCTTCTACGCTGATCTGACTTGGTCAGCAGAGCCCTGAGGAGAGGACTTGCCCATGTACATTCCTGGGGGTTCATATGCTTGATTTTCTCCGGATGTCTCACTTGTTAGAGCGCTGACCTCCAGCTGCTCAGCGAAACAGAGTTGTGTGCACTTG
The DNA here is from genome assembly GCF_000299155.1 of Elephantulus edwardii. Lineage (NCBI taxonomy): Eukaryota > Metazoa > Chordata > Mammalia > Macroscelidea > Macroscelididae > Elephantulus > Elephantulus edwardii. The sequence continues at coordinate 10,174,541 of NW_006399814.1, forward strand.
CTTCATAGTTGACCACCTGGCAGACAGACACAGGCACTGAGTGAGGTGGATCTTTGCTCAGAAAACTGTGAGCAAGGGTTAGACGGCTACGAAGTGGAGCTGAAGATGAGCAGGACATGGCAACAAGAGAAAGAAAATAGAGGATAGGTGATCGATCGATCGATAGATCAATAGATAGATACAAATATTTTTTCAAAATTTTATTGAGGGAAAACTCACATAATATAAAATTGAAAAATTTTAAGTGATTAACCCAGTGATATTTAGTATGTTCTTGATGATGTACAATCTACACCTATCTAGTTCCAAAAGGAAACACTATGTGCATTAAGCAGTTATTGTCCATACCCATCTCTCCTAGACCCAGCACCCACCAATCTGTTCTCTGTCTCTGTGGACTTATTCTATTATATAGAAATGGAATCGTTCCATATATGACATTTAGTGTCTGGATTATTTTACTGAGCATGTTTTAAGATCTAACCATGTGGTAACATGTATCAGTACTTCATTGTTTTTTATGGCGGAATGATAGGCTCTCTTTCTCTCCCCGCCCCTTCTGTGTATGGCAATTTGTTATCCATTCATCCATGGATGGAGACTTGGCTTCTTTCTGTCTTTTGGGTATTACAAATAACCTGGCGATGTAACTTCTTGTGTGAACATGTTTTCATTTTCATTTCTTTTGGGTATAGGAGTGTAGTTGCTGGATCATACAGTAATTCTATGTTTAAATCTTTGATGAACCACCAAACCATTTTTCCACAGTGGCTATACCATTTTATATCCCAAACAGTAATGTACAAGTATTCCAATTAAAATATTCTGTTTTTAAGCTAAATGCTAAATCCCAAATCCCAGAACTCAAAAGTTCTGGGAACAAATATGATAGAAGTCAAACCATGTGCATAAGCAACGTGCATTGTAACTGGAATGGGGTATGAATCTACCTCTAAACTCACTCCAATCCTGGTCTACAGCAGTCCGTGTATCTGTGGTAAAATCTCTATAAATCAAAACCCCTTCTTGCAAAATGAGGTTTCAATAATTTGGACTTAGAATGATGAATTCCCCCCACTTTTAAAAGGATATTTATTTGTGAAATGAGATACTACCATCTCCCTTGGCAGAGTGTGGAGGGCGTGGAGACGTCTGGTGTTGAGTTGAATCAATAATGTGGGCTTTGAGGACTCTCCCCAGTCACTTTATGAGAGAGATCACCTGACAGGCCCCAGTTTCTCCTCTTGTGATCACTGTACCAAAACCAAGTACCACACAACTACCTGGGATTCACAGAACAGAGCAGTCCCAAGGAGCCTGCACCCCAATTCATGGAAGCCTGTACCCCATTTTGAAGGATACACTCCCCATGAAAGGAAAGCATGGTGCATTTGGGATGAAACTGAGGAGAGTGGGTTTTGATAGTGTGAAGTCAGTTGACTCAGACTGAGTACCTAGCCAAAAATCTGACCATTAAGTTGTTGCTTTTAGGTGCCATCCAATCAAGTACGACCCATATCGACCCTACGAACTACAGATCTGAACCCTGTCCTATCCTGTGCCATCCTCACACTTCCTGAAACACTCGAGCCTATTGCAGCACTGTGTCTATCCACTTGGTTGGGGATCTTCCTCTCTCTCGCCAACACTTTGCCTTACCAAACATGATGTCCTTTTCCAAAGAGTAGGCTCTTCCAGCAAAATGTCCAAAATATGTGAGATGAAACTCTATTGTCTTTGCCTCCAGGAAGCACTCTGGCTGCACTTTCTCCAAGACGTATCTGTTTGTTCTCCTGGCTGTCCATGGGATGTTCAGTGCTCTTCTCCAATACCACAGCTCAAAGGCATCAATTCTTCTGTCATCCTTATTCATTGTTCAACACTCAGACATCAGAATTGATCATTCAGTAGCCAACAGGAATTGATGAGGGAAGATTTGCCTCACATAAAAGGCTGGGGTGACCAGCAAGTCCCCTGTAACCACTATAAAAGCAGTTTCAGGAAGGACCTGGAGGCAGCAAAGAGGTGAAGTGAGAGGAGGTTTCCTTGGAATTCTCCCATGGAGATGAGAACATGGCTGTGCAGGAACAGGCCATGAAGAGGAGGAGAGGTGTTCCCTCTCAACTCACCATTCAGTTGAATAGAGGTTATCTCCCTGAGCCCCAGACTACAACTGACCAGCGCCCAGTCCCTGAGCTACATTTCTTCAAACTTAGAACCTGTCCTCCTTGGGTCTGGGTACTAGATAATGTGAGGATGGGACTCTGTCACACAGAATGGGAAATATATGACTCATCTATTCCCCAATCAATTAACTCCACGTAAAACTCCCTGATTCTCCAACTCGGCACAAAGCTGTGGAAGTCCTGGAATGGAATCTTCTACCTTATTGTTTTAACCTACTTTTAATCAAGTACCACACCCAAGACAGAGTTCTCAGCATGAGACGCTATAATGAGGCCAACAGAGGTCTCCTTGACAACTCAAACCCAGCATAAGTGCTGAGTGATATATTGAGCCCTGAGGGAGTTGGCCAAGGGAGACAGGAATATGTGGAAATACAAATGGATTCCCCTCCTGCACAAACACCCCTTGGTTATGTTATGGCAGGGACAGACAGGAATAGACTTTTCTCTCCAAAGTCATTATTATGTACTTTCTCCCCCAGAGTTTCTGACGTTCTATCATTTCCCATCCTGAGCATGTCTGCAATTGTCCAAGGCCAGGAAGGAAGTGCTGCTCCATCCCAGTCTCTCACCTGAGGCTAGGCCAGAGGCAGCTCTCAAAAACATCTATTGTGTGAAACGAAGACAAAGGAGTGGAGGCAAAGAAGGACACATGACCAGCAACTGAATGGGCTGGTATGGGGTCAGGAAAGGAAGCACACACCACAAAGGGGTGAAGGCACCATTAACACCAGTAGATCTTGTTAACTGAGTCCCAGCCTCAGTTTCCCCTCCCTCTTCCTCTGCTTGTTCTGAGTATAGGTGACAAGCAGTTGGACACAACAAGGCCTCCTCATAGCAAAGTGTGACTTGATAAAAATATCTGGGAGGACCCCCCAGTAAAATCTTCCCAGGGGGACACCCTCAGTTCCAGTCAGTCTAGGGGTGTCAGCTCTACCATGCAGCCCTGGGAGGAATGTGCACAGGGCAGAGCCAGACAGTGGTTCCCACAAGGAATCATAAGCATATTTCTGTGAAAGGAACCCTTCTCCCATTATTCTAGGCTTTCTTCCTGCCTTCCCTATACTTCCTGTTGGAAATACTGATGCCACAGTTTAAGGAGTTAAACTAATAATCATAGTTCTAGACACTTGGCCTCTCCTCTCCCTTTTTAAACAGGACTTCATCCAGGACCCAGCCTTCCCCTGAGGACGTCACTTCCTCCACAACCCTTCATGTCTGGGCGGCAGGTGGTTTTGAACTTTCTCCACTCTCCAGAGCTGCTTCCAGTTCCATGGGCTCCATCATCAAGGGAAGTCTCTTGTTCATTTGAGCCTTCTGTGGTCTAGTTGACTCCTCTATGCAGCATCATGTTCCTACTTCCTTCACACCCTCTCATTCCCTAAAGACATGGCATGGATGCACTGACTCCCTCCTATGTCACCCGGGGTGACTTCCTAGCACTGCACCTAGTGTCTTGTCTCCCAAACCTAAGACCTCATCCCCAAGGACTCTTAACTGCATCTTACTTCAGCCACCCACACTCACAGCCATACCTGTCCTGTCATCTCCATTTTGCTCCAGACTAGCTCCGTTTTCCATGTCATCAACTCAGGTAACTACCTGTTGACCACCTCTCCCCAGCCCATTATTGAGTACTTCACCCTCTAGCCAATGTCCTCAGCTCCCTTTTCCTCGTGTTCCTCAGAGAGTGCTGCCCCAGGGTCCTCTTCCAGCTTGAGCTACAGAACACTCTTGGGGAGTTCCACAGTGAGAGCCCATCACTCGCTACCCACCCTGCAACTCCACCAGCACTGTCTAACTTACCCTTCCGCTCTCGCAACAGTACTTCCACCTTCTACACTATTGCCCCTTCCCAACACCTAGAGGGTTACCTCCAGCTTCATGAACAAACTGTCCATTTATACATCCAACTATTATCTATTCAATATTCAAAATACATGCAGTCTACCCCTCTATGTGCAGGGAAAACAGCATAGGCAACACAGACTGAAATGTCTATTCTCCGGGACCTTATAACCAAATAGATGGAATCAGTCAGTAGTTAAATAGGCAAATCAAATAAACTGCATGTTGCTTAGTGACAAGTGCTAAAGGAAAGCACTGAGGATGGGGAAGAGCATCTCCCAGACAGCCCTGTCCCAGGAAGGTTCCTACAGCTAGTCAGTGTGTCCACACGGCCTCCTGCTTCTCAAACTCCGCAGCCAGCCAGCTCAAGGACACTTCAACCTGTTGGGTTTCAGGGCCTCAGAGAAGCCCAATCATTACAGGGACATGCTGCAAAATAAGGAGTTGTTATGACAACTCATAGAGTCTCCCTCTCAGTTTCTGGATTGCTCTCTGCTCACCAACTCCTTGTCAATCAGAAAACAAAAGAATTAGCCTCTAGTGCTACCTCATTTTTCACTTCCCCGAAACCTGATACTCCTTCCCCTTCAATCAAAATCAAGTTACTCTATACAGTTGGTTGTGACTCCTTGTGTCCTAGCTGTCCTTTCAGCCTTGCATTCGAGAGTTGGTTCACCACTAGGGTTGGCCCACCTGGCACTACTTTGTCAGTCATGGGCAACTCCTTGTGACCATGTCACATGGCCATGCTTCTGATCTTGTCTCAACCTTCAGAGCCCTCAGCAGCCTTCACTTTATCACAGTGGCTCCATCATTGAAACATCATGATGAGAACGCACAGTAAGAGCAAGCTCATGTCCTTGGGTCTGGACATCCTATGCTGATAGAGGTCCTTTGCGTGCCACTCAAGAGTTGAGGCTTGAGCATCCTCATCTGTAGAATGGGCCCACTCACACGCTAGCCTCACTAGGCTAGGCAAACCAAATCCACTGCAATTGAGTTAATTCCAACTCAGGAAACTCTGCACCGGGCTTCTGAGGCTTTAAATCTTAACAAAAGGAGAATGTTTCCTCTTTCTCCTCCTGCAGTGGCTGGTGGGTTTGAACTTCCAGTTGTGGCTTTGGTTAGCATCTAATACCTAAACCACAGCACTAAACTCTGAGCATTGCAGAGAAGGACCAGGAAAACAGACAAATGGGAAAAGAAGACAACTATGAGGTGTGAATGTCCATAGAGCAATTCGTTCTTCAGTGATTCAGAGAAGCCCAATCATTTCTTACAGGGGCATGCCGCAAACTAAGGAGTTGTTATAACAATTCATAGAGTTGTTCTGCAGAGGCCGGAGGAACCCGAGCATGGTACAAGCTGGTAGCCACCAAGAAGAACTAAAGGGAGAGGAATTTTGGTCTGGCAGCTCTGCAGAGGCCTAATCATACAAATCCCTCAAAAAAAGTCATCCTCCTGGGAGTCCTCCCTGACCACCTGCCTGTGGTGAACCTGTGGCACTTGTCAGTCTTCATGGAGCCCTGATCTTTCTCTCCCCTTTTTTCTCCCACTGCCATTTGTGCTGCCCAAAACTTGACTTTACCGTGAAATACACCTAAAACTTCACCAGGGCCTTGATCATAGGGAACGAGGTGCTTGCTGAACTGCTCCATGTACCATTAAAGGAAAAAGTACAAATTGAGCAAAAATTAGCCAAATGCTTTAACCAGTGTTTCACTAGGAACTAGAGTTCCTTGAAGTTAATAATAGCCCTGTACACGGTGCTCAAGGATATTTCTCGCATTACCTTCTTTCAACAGATTATCTCCTGACAATAGGACTACTATTAAGCCTTTTTTCAAAGGAGCACTGAGTCATGGGGATACTAACTAGTTTGTCACACAGCTAGTAAGTGGCAGAGCTGAAAGTGTAACCTTCCTTAAAGTGCACTTCCAACCGTTACACCACATCAACAGGAACGGTGATTGCAGAATGTGACTCTGTCATTCCAAGGCTGATGTGAGGGCATTTTGAACCTAAAATCCTTTCCAGTGGACATGGGAAAAGCTAGATAAAGGAGATGGAGGAGAGTTTCCTACATTTGCCAAAATAATAGCGCAATAACTACAGGAAGTTGTGTCATCTGCATATCACAGGTTGTTGATGAGTCTTCCTTCAATACTGATGCCACATTCCTCTTCACAGAACCCAGCCTCTCGGATGATCTGTTTCACATATAGATTGAAAAGGTATGGAGACAAGATACATCCCTGGTGTGCACCCTTCCCGACTGTGAACTGTGCAGTGTTTCCTTGCTCTGTTCTGACGACTGCCTCCTGGTCCAAGTATCAGTTTCGCGTAAGCACAATCAAGTGTTCTGGGATTCCCATTCTTCTCAGAGTCAGCCACAGTTTGTTATGATCCACACAGTCAAATGC
>NW_006399814.1:10184442-10194305 GCF_000299155.1 Elephantulus edwardii
GGCTCCTGTGGATTTGCAAACTAATATAAAAATTTTTAAATATTGTGATAATTTACAGAACATGTCTAAAATACACATAGTGTAAGTTCTCAGTTAGACTATTTATGGTCTAATTCATCCAAGTCCTTTAGACCGAGGTAGATACAGAGAGTAAAATTTGATGTAACTAAAAAAAAAAAGAAGAGGAAATGAGGAAAGGCATGTGAATGGAGATTACCATCAAGAGGGAGATGAAGACTATTCCCTCCTTGGCAACTCACAGACAACAGAGTGTGCCTGGTCATGTCACTCCTACTTTCTACAGCTCTGGTCCAGAAAAGAGACCACTGGGATAATGGAGGTGGAGGCACAAAAAAGAAGTGTTGAGGGGTTTTGTGTGGGTTTGGGGTTTAGGTGTTTGTTTTTTGTTTTGTTTTGTTTTGTTTTGTTTTGTTTTAACAACATAGGATAAACCCTCAGGCTGAACCCAGGAACACAGCTTTGCCATGAAGCCCTTGTTGGCATTTTCCTCCCTCCAGAGGTTTTTCTCTCATGGCTTAGCCCCTGAGTGAAGTCATGTGTCTGTGCACAGAAGTTCAACAACTATAATTTGCAAGGAGTTAATTACCTTCATACTTTGATCTGGCAGAGTTTTATCTCTATGGTTACCAGCTGAGTATAAACAGTTATCACTTGTCTCTTTTACATAAAATATTCTCAAAAAAAATACCCCTAGGGCTCCAATCATGGAAATCAAATACACAGGCTGTTCACAGAACCTTTTTAAAATTTCTATATGCAACGTCTCTGAACATATTTCTATTTTAAAGTAGATAAAATTAGGTAACATGTTGGCTATAAATAATGAAAGGATTGTGCCGGCATGCTTCTTCAGTCCTAACCTGCAATGAGCACGTCAGATCTTAAAGGAAGAGAGGTGTGACTAGAGCCAGGGTTTGGCTGATTGACAGGTAAAGGGAAGGCTCAGAAAATAACATCCAACACCCAACAATACTCACTCTAGGTGGACTAGTTTGGGATAGACTAACACTCACAGGGACCATTCAGGTAAAGTGATCATTTAATTGTTGAGCTTGTTGCGTGAACCTACCTTACGCTGTTGCCTGTGTGAATATGCATAACCCATGTTGAACATGCATGGATGATTCAGTGATGACAAAGAACTCTAACATGTATGGCTCTCATTGTGGTTGTGTTAGTTCCAACTCACAGCAACATGATATAGTGGGCAAATCTTGGGCCACTGACCTCCTTAAAGTGCTAAAGAGCAAGCATGTCACTTAGAAGCACACCTGTCTCAAGCCATATTCAACTGCTTCATATGCATGTGCAAATTAGACAATGAATGAGGACTGAATAAAAACTAATGCTTTGGAATTGTGGTATTGGGGAAGGATTTTGAAAACACCATAGACTTCCAAAAGAAGAGATCTGTTTTGGACAAAGTGCAGCTAGATTATTCCTTAGAGGAGAAGGTAATAAGACTGTCTCACATCCTTTGGGCATGTTGCCCAGAGGGACTTGGAAAAGTGGAGGGTGAGCAAAGAAGAAAAAGACCTTCCATCAGGTGAATTGGCATGAAGATTACAACAATGGGATAACACATAGTGGAGTTTGTGAAGATGATTCAGAACCAGACAGGGTTTGAGTCTGTCGTACATGGGGAGCCCACTTGATGGCACATTACAATGAAAACAAATATTTATGGAGTGTACACTATATGCTAGTTTCTATATTATGCACTTTACAAGTGTTTCCTGAAATGATTCTCACAGTATCACTACGTACTAAATGTAATTACTATTACATCCATTTTACAGATGAGAAAATGGAGGCTTAGTGATGCCACCCAGGCATGAAGAGGTACGTTATTGTTCTTGTGTGCCATCGACTCAGTACTGACTCATAACTGACCCTCCAATGGATTTTCAGAGGCAATTTCATTGCATGAGAAGAGATTGCCCATCCTTCTCCTGTGGAATAGATGTTAGATTCAAACCGCATGACTTTGGGACTGCAGCACAGCTTCTTACCACTGGGCTGCCAGAGCTCTAGCCAGGACTTATGCCCAAGCCTATCTCAGCTGAAAGCCTTTGCTTTCTCTCTACCACAGCCTGTGCTGCCACCCACACAATTGTCCTACAAACAAAAACATCACATCCTTCCCAGCAACACTCTGAACTCTGCAAAGTGACTCTTAGAAGCTTTTCTAGTCTTTCAGGAGACACCTCCCTGAACTGCTCTCATTTTACAAAATAGGAAAACTGAGACCCACAACATTAAGTTATCTGTCCAAAGTCATAGTGAGGCAGGGAGAAAGAGAGATACAGTAGGGTTAGACTCTAGACCCGCTTTACTCCAAACCCTCAGGCTTTCTCACCACATCACATCACATCACCTCTTACTACTCTCTGCATTCTAATGAAGACTTGAGGGGCCCAGGATGTGTGGGATTTCACCCAAACCCTTATTTTATCCAAGTGTCTCCAACTGAAACCACTTTCTCCCAAGGGAAATTTAAACAAAGAGCAATTCTGCAAATAAACAGATGTCTATTCCAGCAAACACCAAAGATTTAAACTAACTACTTTTGTGGGTTTTGTTTTGGGGATTTTTTCTTTAAAAAAAAGAACAAAAACCTCAAATCCTCAGAAACCAGAAATGGCGTCATTGTCACAGGTTCTCTGATTCCTCAGGTCATTGACTTCTTTTTTATGTTTCTCTTTTGCTGTAGACTGAGCCTGCTATTTCTCACCTGGGGTGAGCCCTCCATGGAGATAGGCATCTATTTCATAATCTTTTTTTTATTGAGATCCTGCCATATAAAGTGAGACGTTCTGACAACACTATGATTAAGGCATTCATCTTTGAAACAAAAGGTCAGTGGTTCAAACCAACCAGATGCTTCAGAGGAGAAAGATGAGATAGTCTGTTTCTGTAAAGATTAAGTCATTCACTCACTCATTGCTAGAGATTCAGAACCAGCTCACAGCTGACTCTCCATTGGGTTTCTGAGACTGTAAATCCCGTGAGAGGAGATTGCCCATCTTTCTTCCAGGTGAAATTTAAACTGTCGAGATGCACCACCTTTGCATTAGCAGCATAATTCTTTAAGCGTTATACCACCAGCACTCCTAATATAGAGATTGCATCCTGGAAATCCTCCTGAGGAAGGTCTCCTCTGTCCTAATGTGTTGCTAAGTAGGAATAGACTCAGTGGCAGTGAGTTTGGTTTGGGGTACTGTGTAAAGTAGAGGATCAGCAAAAAAGAGGAAGGCCCTCGACAAGGTGGATTGACACAGTGACCGTACCAGCAGGCTCCATAGTGAAGAGGACGCAGGAACAGCCTGTGTCATGTTCTGTCTCACACAGGCCTGCTGGGAGTTAGAATCAACTCGAAGGCACCAGATAGCCGTGTATGAGACACTTCCAAGTAAACTAGACAGTCCCTTTCCCTGTAGTCGTGAAGCATGCAGCCTTGCTCCACCGAAGGCCAGCGTGGGGCTGGCACCAGAAGCCACAATGCCAGCATTTTTTCTCCAAGGCCCTGCTTCTTAAAAGATCAACATCCCTGTGAACCCATTTTTAGTGCCTTACGCTAGGTTCTATAGAGGAGAAAAACTAGTGAAATAAATATGTAATATGTAATATTTATATGCAATATAAATTTTGTGGTTGTTATGTATTGCTGAATCAGAACTGACTCATAGCTAACCCTCTAGCAGGTTTCCAGATGCAGTAAATCACACAGGAAGAGGTTGCCCATCCTTCTCTCATTGGAGCAGCTGGTGGATTCAAACCAGTTGCCTTTGGGATTGCAGCACAGCTTATCACTAATACGTCAGAGCCCCATATACAGAGATAGGAGGAAGGGAGGGAGACAATAAAGGAGAAAGAGAGAACGAGAGGAAGAGGGAAAGGAGGAGTGGGAGGGAGGGAGATTTCTTTCAAGGCCATAGACTTCGTCTGCCTCATGTGTTTGCAGGGGCTGATCACACCAAGCTCAGCAGGTCAGACAGCAAGCTGGTAGCTCACAGGTCCTCAGAAGCTGGCGGATCCCAAAATCTGCAGCTCAAATGACAAGTTGTTGGTTTGCATCCTGAGAACTGGAGGCCAGAGAATGAATGGGTAGCAGAAAAGAGAAAGAAAACAAGCTTTGCCAGAACATCCACACTTACTGGGTGAGGCTACACCTCCAAGGAAACTCCCCTCTTAGCGGATAGGTTACTCAGATCCAGTAAGAAATGGAGGATGATTAAATAGTATCTGCCAAACCATTACGAATGATAATCTAATCAAATTTGCATATAGCCATTTAGTTTGTTAACTATCATAACTGAAGTAACGATGAGACTTCAAAAATGCATTGAAAGATCATCTCATATCCAAAAATCTGAGTGTCAAGTCTGTTGTTCTGTGCTGTCAAGTCGCCTGAGACCCATAGCGACCCTATGTATGGACAGCAGCTCTGAAGCCTGTCATGTCCTGAACCAGTCTCACTAATTCTGATATACCAACCCCCATTGCCCCAGTCACTGTATCATTTCATCTGGGGTCTCCCTCTCGTGCACAAATCTGAGAGTACTTAATAGAAAGATATACTACGTGGAGTGGGATGTCAGGTTCCCACAGAAAAGGGCGACTTGAATGGTTCTAGCATATTCTTTGTCCCAGAAGACATTGTTCTCCATCTATCTCATTGGGGTGGGGGGAACCCTTGGAAAGTCTATGGTGCCAAAAATGGCAGATGCTGCTTAATCAACTGCAAATGCTGCCTGATTAAATAGAATTGCTTCCCTTTTTATTTCTACTATGGGTTGGATCGTCACACAGTAAATAGCCACTGAGAGTTGATCTGAGGTGTGGACACACATGCTGGGTCATGGCTCTGAGAGCCAGCAGATAAGGAGCCCCTTCAGAAACAAAGCAGGGGACTCACATGGTAGACAGCATCTCATTAAAGGTCTAATGTATACTTAACTATAAGAACCTCAAGATCAAGGAGCTCTGGCTTCTGTTCCCAGAAACGGGGGATGCAAAGGACTATATCCATAGTGACTAGAGAAGGTAAGAGTAGCTCTTCTTTCAGTCCAACCTTGAGGATCTAGACAATATTCTCTGAGTCCTTGGACCTGAGCCTCAAACTGCAACAAGATTCAGAGAGTTGAGGGACAAGGTGCTATTGCATTGTGAGAAGGTGTTTCCCTAGGCTGATAGTAAAACTCCAAGACCTTAGAGTGCTGGGTTAGGGGTTGCTATCACATCAATAATAGTAACTATCACCTATCAAAAGTATGTGTATATATATGTTGTTGTTGTTGTTGTTATGTGCCATCAAGTCACCTGAGACCCATAGCAACCATATGTACAGCAGCTCTGAAGCCTGCCTGTCCTGAGCCAGTCTCACTAATTCTGACACACCAACCCCCATTGTCCCAGTCACTGTATCAACCCATCTCATCCGGGGTCTCCCTCTCCTGTGTTGTCCCTTCACCCTTCCAAGCATGATATTCTTCTCCAAGGACTGGTCTCTCCTGGCCATGTGCCCAAAGTATGTGAGATGGAGCTTCAAAATTCTAGCCTCCAAGGAGAGATTGGTTTCATCCTAGTCTCCAAGGAGAGATTGATTTCACCCTCCCCAAGAGAAACTTATTTTTCTTGGTAGTCCATGGTATGTTTAAGACTCTTCTCCAGCACCACAACTCAAAAGTATTGATTCTTTATCTGTCATCCTTAGTCATCATCCAGCTCTCTGATGCATAGCAAGTAATTGCAAAGGTCATGTCCTGGATCAGCCTCACCTTAGTCTCTAGACCGAGTTTGCTGCTTTTCAGCACTCTAGAGAAGTTTCTGAGAGCAGATTTTCCCAATTCCATTTGTCTTTTGATTTTCTGGCTGCTAGTGCTAAGCGTGTTGATTGTGAAGCCAAGGAAGCTGTAATAGTTAACAAACTCAATCTCTTCTCCATCTATCATGGTGCTGCCAGTTGGCCCAGTGGTGAGAATATTTGTCTTCTTGATGTTGAGCTTCAATCCATATTGAAGACTGCTGTTCTTGACCTTCTGCAGCAAGTGCTTCAGGTCTTCTTCAGTTTCAGCAAGCAAGTTTGTATTATCTGCATAATGTAGGTTGTTGATTAGTTTACCTCCAATCCTGATGCCACATTCCTCCTCATAAAGCCCTGCTTCCCAAATGATCTGTTCTGCATATAGATTGAAAAGTTATGGAGATAGGATGAATCATTGTCACACTCCATTTCTGATTTTGAACCATGCAGGTTTCCCTGATCTGTTCTGGACACTCCTTCCTGGTCCAATTATATGTTTCACATAAGCACAATCAAATGCTCTGGGATTCTGATTTTCCTCAAGGTTAGCCACGATTTATTGTGACCCACACAGGCAAATACCTTTGCATAGTCAATGAAACACACATTGACATTCCTCTGGTACTTTGTTTTCTGCCACAATCCATCTGACACTGGCAATAATATCTCTAGTGCCATGACTTCTTCTAAACCCTTTATATACATATAAACTAAGCATATACTTATATATGTAAATATTTAACTAAACCCTGCATATACATATATATTCTATGTATACATATATATGTATGTATACTCCTGATTTTATGGGCCATCTCATTATCCACCATTTCACATTTATGACAATAGGGAAAAAATCTGATGTCTGACTATTTTACAGATTAATGATGTTTGCCGAGCAACAGTGAATATGCAAATATGCTGGTTGTAATAGTTAAGGTTACCTATCAAGCTAACTAAATGATGCTTCTCTGTGGTTCAGTAGCTTTGCAATTATGTAATTTGGCAGTTCTGGAATGATGTCATTTGTCATTTGTGCAATAATATACTCATCTTGCATTTTGTGTTATATTGAGGTTTATATGTTTTGTGTTATATTAAGATATATTCATCTTCCAGTTTTACTTAACACCAGTTGTTGCATAATAACCCAATGGAACCTAACCATTTTAGGAGTAAGTGTACTAGACTCTTCTATGAGCCTCCTCTCCCTGTCCTACACTCTTTTCCTTTCCAAAATAGAATTCTGCTAGGGAGAGTATTTAAGTGGTTTCAGAGTTTCTCTAGAAGCACCCAGTAAGTAATCCCATACACACTTCATTCTCCATCCACCCCTCAATGTTTGCATGGACCCTGTCCCTTCCAAAATTCCCAGTGCCCTTATTTCACTTTAAAGCTTCCCAAAACTACCTCTGGACCATTTCAGAGAACGTGTATGTTCCTTTTCCCTCAGTGTCTGTCTGTCTTGCTATTTGCTGCAATCTTGATGGAAGCACATCACCAGGACTTTCAGTGCCCTGCAGCAGGGTGCATTCAAAAAAGTGGGAGTTAGTTGCAAAATTCAGTAACCTTCTATGCATACCAGAGCTTCAATAGACAGTAGGCCCACCTGGCAGCCATTGATAGAGACCTCTGAATCTGAAGTCCTGCCGGCTCTCATCCTGTCCACCCCCCTTCAAAGGACAGAGAGCAGAGCAGCCAGGGCCCAGGTGTTGGGATGGGGGTGGAGTGGGCCAGCAGCAGCCCTGGAAACACTCAGGCTTTACAGTCCCCCAGCAGGGTCTCTGTTCTGCTCCACTAGCACAGGCTCTCAGCCCTCAGAGAAGGCTTGAGCTTAAGGGAACCAGGTGCCTTCATTAAAAAATAAAATCGAGTAAAGGGCGACTTTGTGAGGGAAATGTGGTGCGTCTTTGCAAGCTCCAGGCAGTTTTACAAGCCCAAACACAGAGCAAGAGTGGGGCTTAGGGCCCCTGGAGCATTTCTGAAGCCCCTGCAGACCCCTTACTCCACTGCACTGTAGGGCCAGGGGCTGGGCAGGCTGCAGTGGAAGGTGGGCAAGAAAGGAAGAGAGCCAGGCACTGAAAGTCAGGCCCTCCTGAAGTTTCCTCCAACACTTCTTCACATTCAATGTCTTAAACATGCTTCCTTAAAAGCAGTTTGCCATGTACGGATGTGGGATGGGTAAGAGTGAGCCCTGAATAATAAAATTCTCAACTCTCAGAGCTCCAGCACTCCTAGAAACACAGTCTCTTTTTTGCCTTTCACAAATGTAAATCTTGGACTATAGAGAGTCAGGAAAACCAATGGGCTGGATTGAAAATGCTTTTGCAATGTACAGAATGTACAAAATTAAAAATATAACAAATGGACAGACTCTACAAAACTCAAGTGCCCATAAATTTCACTGTTGCTGTTAAGTGCCATCTAGTCGTAGATGACTCATAACGACCCTACTAGCATTTAATAAAAAGCAGTAATGAGTAGACTTGGAACTTCAGAAAACTTGACTTTTATGTTGTTGTGAAAATAGAGATCGTGTATCATTTGCCAATTCAAAATCTTTCATGTCCACCATTTAGCAATATCAGTGAAATCAATCCTGCAACATCATCTTCAAAATCCAATCATCATAATAAAGTTCTCATTGCTTCCTAAACAATATCACTTTAAAAAAAAACAACACATACACATAAAACCTACTGGACGTTTACAGAGTATATTGGTTTTCCACTCAACAATTCATCTGCACTTTTGTGACACTGATTGCAATCTTCACTATATAACAACACTCTTCCCATATCATCTCTGTGTTTATCATTTCCATTTATCCTCTGTCCAGCTCTTTTATGATTTTTCAATTTTTATCTTTGGGAAAAGGTTGCCCTTTTGATCTCCTGTGGTTGATTATTCCAATCAGTGTGTACCTCTCTTATGTTATTGTACACCAACCTGTTTATTGTTTGCTTGGTAGTTGAGCCATGGGAGTAAGTTCAATTCCAGACCTGAGGGTTGACTAAAGTCCGTAGTCTCAGAAGTATCCACCACACTCTATCAGACCAACAATCTTAACCTTTATTACTATTTCGAGTTTTGTTCCCCATTTTTCTCCTACTCAATCCAAAACCTTTTACTGTGATCCCTTACAGAGCAGTTGGTAGTAGTAGTTGTAGCTAGAACAATGTGGTTCTTTTGGTATCTGAGTCATAAAGGCTCCCTTCATCCTTTACTTGAACGTTTCCACAAATCTTTTATTGTCTTCTTTCATCTTCACTCCAGACTTGGAAATACCAGTAGTTTCTCCTTGGGTAACTATGCACAAGCTTTTAAAACTCCAGTCACTACTCACCAAAGTAGGGTGTATAACATTGTCTTCATGGATTTTTTCTTTAGTGCCATGAAGTTGACTTCTACTTAGAGTGACATTATGTACAGCAGGTCTAAATCTTACATAATTTTTTGCAATTCTCACAATCCCCACTGTGTATGAGCCCATTGCTGCAGTCACCATGTCAATTCTCTTTTCGGATGTCTATTTCTTCTTCCCCAACCTTCCACTTTGCCAAGCATGCTATCCTCTCCTGACAATATGCTCAATATATGTGAAAGGAAGTCTCCTCATTCCTTGTCTCTAAGGAGCACGTAGGCTGCAAGTCTTCCAAGACAAATTTGTTTGTACTTTTCAGTAACACCACAACTCAAAGACAATAACAATTATTTGGTCATCACTACTATTTGCCCATTATTCACAAGCATATGAAGCAGATGAAAATACTATTGCTTGGGTCAGATGTACCTTAAGTCTTCTAAATTACATTCCTGTTGTTTTGCACTTTTAAGAGATCCCTGACCACAGATAAAACAATGCAATCAATCTTGATTTCTGGACTGCTCTTTCCATATGCATTCTCTATTTATTGTGATGTTGCCTACTTGTCTCTTTTTTTAGGATTTGGGGGGTTTCAATGTTGAAATATAGTCCACACTGGCATTTTTCACCCTTGCAAGAACCTGGAAACAGCCCAAATGTCCAACCACA
>NW_006399814.1:10194405-10195647 GCF_000299155.1 Elephantulus edwardii
ACAATATACCTCCTACCACAACCCCTTCTAAACACAGACTGCACATCTGGCAGTTCTCTGTTGGTATGCTGTGTTTTTTATAATTCTCAGCAGAATATCCCTTGCATGTGATATTGATGAGAATTGATGCCTTTGAACTGTGCTGCTTGAGAACAGTACCATGGACTGCTAAGAGAACTAACAGGTTCATCGTAGAGAGGGTGAAAACAGGCTGCTCCTTGGAGGCAAGGATTCTGAAGCTCCGTCTGACATACTTTAGGCATGATGCAAGAAAAGACCAGTCCTTGGCTAGGGATATTATGCTTGGGAGGGTGGAGGGACAGCACAGGACAGGGACACCCTGGATGAGATGGATTGAGATGGATCAGGTTGATGGGAATAAGTTTGTCAGAGACAATAAAGTTGGCTCAGGATAGAACAGGGTTCAGAGTCACTGTACATAGGGTCATTATGAGTTGCAGACAACTTGAGGGCACATAACAATAACAACAGCAACTGTTGGAGGAGGGGACAAAGGAATCAGTATAGTTAAAAGTGGAGCAAGAGACTTTGCTTTTTAGTAATTTACCTGGGATCGACTAGTATAGAAGGCGCTTTGGTGGGACAGGGCTAAACATATTGGGCTGATCACTGAAAGGTCAGTAGTCTCCAACAGCAGCTCAGAGGGGAAACGACGGTATAGCCTTTTTCCATGAAAATGTACAGCCTTCAAAAATCTGATGGTAGGTTGTTGTGCATCCAGATCAACTCATTCACAGCAGTTTGCCGTTGTTAGGTGCCATTGAATCATCCACTCCTCATAGAAACCCTGTGAACAAAAGATTGAAAGCTTGCCCTATCTGCACCATCCTAATGCTCTCCGCCATGCTCAATCTCCTCCTTGCCGTCACTAAGTCAATGCATCTGGTGGAGAGCGATGGGTAGTTGAATTAAAGGAAGGCGCTCTGGTGATGTAATGGTTAAGCTCTTATACGCTGAGAGTAGCGTCAAACCTCACAGTAACTCTGAGGGATACAAGGACTGAGCATCGGCTCCCATAAAGATTCCAAGGGAGGGGATGCTGCGGGGCAGTTCTACACTGTCCTGGAGGGACACTATGAGTTGGAATCTACTGAGTGGCACACAACAACAACAACAAGGTACTAAAGAAAAGAGTGTGAAACACAATGTATACGAACTTTGAAAGCAAACTGTGGTTGTTGTTGTTATGTGCCGTCGAGTCGTTTTCGACTCATAGGGACC
>NW_006399814.1:10205212-10219596 GCF_000299155.1 Elephantulus edwardii
GTAGTCTCAGAAGTATCCACCACACTCTATCAGACCAACAATCTTAACCTTTATTACTATTTCGAGTTTTGTTCCCCATTTTTCTCCTACTCAATCCAAAACCTTTTACTGTGATCCCTTACAGAGCAGTTGGTAGTAGTAGTTGTAGCTAGAACAATGTGGTTCTTTTGGTATCTGAGTCATAAAGGCTCCCTTCATCCTTTACTTGAACGTTTCCACAAATCTTTTATTGTCTTCTTTCATCTTCACTCCAGACTTGGAAATACCAGTAGTTTCTCCTTGGGTAACTATGCACAAGCTTTTAAAACTCCAGTCACTACTCACCAAAGTAGGGTGTATAACATTGTCTTCATGGATTTTTTCTTTAGTGCCATGAAGTTGACTTCTACTTAGAGTGACATTATGTACAGCAGGTCTAAATCTTACATAATTTTTTGCAATTCTCACAATCCCCACTGTGTATGAGCCCATTGCTGCAGTCACCATGTCAATTCTCTTTTCGGATGTCTATTTCTTCTTCCCCAACCTTCCACTTTGCCAAGCATGCTATCCTCTCCTGACAATATGCTCAATATATGTGAAAGGAAGTCTCCTCATTCCTTGTCTCTAAGGAGCACGTAGGCTGCAAGTCTTCCAAGACAAATTTGTTTGTACTTTTCAGTAACACCACAACTCAAAGACAATAACAATTATTTGGTCATCACTACTATTTGCCCATTATTCACAAGCATATGAAGCAGATGAAAATACTATTGCTTGGGTCAGATGTACCTTAAGTCTTCTAAATTACATTCCTGTTGTTTTGCACTTTTAAGAGATCCCTGACCACAGATAAAACAATGCAATCAATCTTGATTTCTGGACTGCTCTTTCCATATGCATTCTCTATTTATTGTGATGTTGCCTACTTGTCTCTTTTTTTAGGATTTGGGGGGTTTCAATGTTGAAATATAGTCCACACTGGCATTTTTCACCCTTGCAAGAACCTGGAAACAGCCCAAATGTCCAACCACAAACGAATGGATTGAGAAATTATGGTACATTCACAAAATGGAATACTATGCAGCATGCAGGAACAATAACTTTGTAAATTATTACCTGACTTAGGAGGGACTGGAGAGCATTATGCTGAGTGAACTAACTCAGTCCCATAAGGGTAAATATTGTATAAAACCATTATTGTAGAATTAGTATAAGGATCCAGGAAGGTGGGAGAGGCTAGAAGCAGTGGGATGTGGATGTGCAGGAGGAAGGGGGGATTAATCATTGGGTTGTACAATCTAATGGGTAAGGGAGTGAGGGAAATTGAAAGAATTTGTTCAAATTTGTATTTGAATTTTGTAAATTAGTAGAAAAATAAAAAAAATTTTAAAAACAGAAGATTTTTTTTAAAAAGCAGAAGATTTAAAAAAAGAAAAAGAAATGTAGTCCATACTGAAAGCTATCATCTTCTTCAACAAGTGCTTCAAGTTCTCTACCCTTTCCATAGGTAAGATAGTGTCATCTACATAATGCAAGTTGTTGATGAGTCTTTCTCCACTCCTGATGCCACATTCTTCTTTATATTGTTCAGCTTGACTATTTACTTGGTTTATAGATTGAATAGTATGAAGAAAGGATAAAAACTGTGGAAATAATTACTTTCAGAGAGTCTTATAAGTTCACGTGTACACTAGTAACTTTGGGACTATATGTTCTGTTCCAGAGAACTAGCTATCCATCTGAAGCAGGTTGAACTGATAAATCAAGGACACTGCCTTGGGATCCTAGCTAGACTCATAAGCATCTGTAATGAAGATACATAGGCCATTTGGCCCCAAGCCATCTTTGTTTGCATGCAGTATTTAAGGGGCTTCCAAAGAGGCAGGGTGCTATTGCCTCATCACTCCCCTTCCCCTGCCTCATAGGGTGACCTCATCTTGCTACCTCATGCCCCTGCCTCATGTTTGACTCATAGATGGTATCTGTCCCACCCCTGACAATCCAGTTCAAGAGCCCTGGGTTTTCCCCATGAAGTTCCCCTGCAATTCATGTTTCTGCAAGTGGTGATTTCTCCTTTACTTTCTTTTCCACTGCCACTACCAATAAACTATCTTATTATCTCATTTGTGTGTTTTGGCATTATTAATATTTTTAATCTGACCGTGCTAAAGTAAGTGGCAATATAAATAAGTAGCTCCTTAATGTTACAAATTGACGTAGTCAGCAGCATCTAGAAGGTTACCATGCTTTTCTTTAAGAAATCTGAAGTATATTGTTTGTGACATTTCTGAAATGAGAGGACGTGCCTTATTCAATACAGCTACCTAAAAAATGGGTGCTGATTTCTGGAGCTGTGTGAAGAATGAGTTCTAAAAGTTTGTTCTGCAGGACACCTCTCCCACCTCAAGTGTTAGAAGCTTTGAGCACAGTGCTAGTAGAAAAAGGGAAAGAATTACAAGTAATTGAGGATGAAGTTGGATACTTTCAACCATGTACAAAAAAGATGTGTTAGCAGAAACAGCCTGTCACATAGGAAAAATTAGCCTTAGAGAGATGATGAGTAGATTTATAGAGCAAAATGGCTATGCTGCAAGACAAAATTCTTGAAAGGCTAGCTCAGAAAGTCAAATTTTTAGGGATACATTGGAAACAAGGATGTGGCGGAATTATCCCAAAGGCTAAGCAAAAGATATTAGAGTTTCAGATGCCACAAAATAAGAAGGAAGCACAAAATTTTATTAGTCTATTTAGTTTTTGAAAGCATATATTCCACACCTAGATGCTATTTTGCAGTCACTGTACAAAGTCACTAGGAAAAAATGGGAATTTACATGGAGTGATAAGGAGATGGATGCCTTTCAAGAATAATCTAAAACAGCTATTCAAATAGCCTTAGATTTGTGACCTATGCAAGTATGAGCCACGGAGATCCAAGTTACTGTAGATTTATATATCAACTAGAGCTTGTGTAGCAACAAGTAGCAAGGAAAGAGGTTTTTCTCTTGATAAGCTTCTTTTCAAAGGGAAAGTCTTTTAATATAATCTCTAGATGCTGTTGTTGCTGTTGTTGTTAGGTTTTATCAAATAAAGTACAACTCTTAGAATCTGTAGCTAAGAATTCTTAAACATACTGTAAAAACTTCTCACTCTCATTGTTTTGCCCCTGTTAGAGGGAGGTAGATTTGGGAAAATCATTGTAAAAATAAGCTGTTACAGAGTAAAAAGACATATAAAAGACAGAACTAAGTCCACGGATTCCTCTCTGTCAGTTGGTGAAAAGCTTTTCAAAGTATTTAATAACCAAGATAAGATTTATAAGGTTAAAAAGATAGAAAAACAGGGCCAGTTGGTGGCCATAGCTATGCAAGGCAAAGCAATGTCATCTCACAGGAACTCCATGATTCAACATCAATACTAGGGACCACTACTGCCCTGGGGCTCCCAAAGACCAAGCCTAATCAGAAAAAGCAAGAAAGGTGGGGCCATTGGAAAGTGTAATGTCCAGACTGTTCTAAAGTAAAGTATGCTGTTGACCTCCATCAAGCCCAGCCACAACATCAGATTTCTACATTAGCAGTAACAGGAGTGCTAGTAGAGTCCAGCTAATGAAGTCTATGGAACTGTATTGCTCTCACCAATAGGAATCAACATTCCCCATCCTACCAGCTGGACCTTGATGTGAAAGGTAACATAATCAAGTTCTTGCTTAATGCAAAGGTAGTTTTCGTAGTTCTATCTTTTCTTTTAAGGCCTTTTTCACCACTGAAAGTTTAAAATTAAAAATGTAAATATAAATGAAACAGCAAAACCAAAACTTTCATCTTGTAGTTTTTTGCAGAATTCCAGATAGCTGTCTTTTGAAGCCTTTTGTTTACATGCCTGAATGTACAACACTACACACTGAAAGGACAAAGTTTGCTTGCTATATTTAGTACTAATTATTTCCTTGAGAAAAATAAAGCTAGAAAAATACGTTGTTGAGAAGTTTTAAGCGTAAGTAACTTCACAAGTATGGACTCTCGGTGCAAAAAAAAAAAAACACACCAAAAAAAAGCCAAAAATAATAGCAATGGTAAATAGTAAAAGGATTAAAAAAAGAGATAGCTTCGTAACTCAAGACCAGTTCATCCTCACCTAGAAAATAAAGCAAGGGACAATCTTAGGACTGAGCTAGAAACATCTGTGTAGCTCCACCATTTGCCACAGTATGGTTGCTAAAGATTTAATGCTTTGTTTTCTGCTGTTAGTTTCATTGTACTATTGCCATTTTGTAAGCTATTAAAGATATTTTTCTGTTACTGGATTATTTAAATGCTCTAATAATATGATATGGACGGAGGAGAACCACAAGTCTGAAGTTTCTAGGACCAGGAATGTAAATAAAATGCCTAAAGGCTGTGTAGTTAGTTAAATGAAACTTGTGTATTGCTTGGAGCCAAAGTGCAAATTATTGCAACCATAAATAATGAAGGAAATGGGAATCTTTGTCAGAACTGACTAAAATGGTAGTAGAAACATAAGAAAATGTGTGTAAATCTGTGAATGAGTAAGGCTCCCATTCCAACGGGGGGACTGATTATACTGAAAGCTGAGAGAAGGGTCAGTGGAGAGAAGACGGTTGCAGGTCCCAGGACAAGGGAAAAAAAACCTTCTACTATTCTGCCTCAACAGCAAAATCTAAATTATTAAAGTAGATTCTTGTATTTGTTTCAAGACACAAGTTTGGACACAAGTGTGACTAAGAGGACACTCAAAGCCTACTGGCAAGTAAGTAGTGACCTCTTAGTTGTAAGGCATCTGTCACATCTTCCTTCTGCCAAATGGTATGTTTTATCAAATACACACACAACCTATACTGAAACCTATTGTATAAGGCAAATAATGGGGTTTGCGCCTCAAAATACTACTGTAGTCTGTGCATTTCATACCTTACCTATTGGGATGCCAAAATACCTTATGATTCCACAGATTTATGGCGCTTGTACAGATCAAAAAAATGTTACATATCAGCTTCAAGATTGTATTCCTACTAATCTAGTATTGTTGTTGTTGCATACCAGTGAGTTGGAACTGATCCATAGCTGACCCTTCATTAGGTTTTCAGAGGCTGTTAATTCCCCCTCTTTCTCCCACAGCAGCTGGTGGATTCAAATCACGTGCCTTCAGGACTGCGATGCAGTTTCTAACCACCAGGCCACCAGAGCTCCCTTAATCTGGTATTAACTATATAAGATCAAATAGAGAAATAGAACCTTGTTTATTACCACATTCTCTCAATCTTTGTGCTTTCATTATACTCCTGAGTATTAATTATACTGTAATATATAAAGTAGAATCACAATATGTCTATTTAACCAGCAGTAATACTCTATATCAAACATTTATAAATTTGTCTTCTTCATTGTCTAGATGTCTGAAGCTTCTAGAGATTCTGTCCTGGATGTGCTGTGTTTTATGTATCCTCAGACCAAGCAAATGATGTATCTTTTAGATTCTCTATTAATAAGTGTTGTGTTTTATTTATTCTCAGACCAATTAAATAATGTTTCTCTTCAATAGGTATCCACTCGATTAACCCCTCCTCAAATGTATTTTTATTTATCTTTATTATATACTTGATTCAAAATGTATTGAAGCTCAACATCAAGAAAACAAAGATTCTCACTACTGGACCAACTGGCAGCATCATGACAGTGAAGACTGAGATTGTTAACAGCTTTAGTTTGCTTGGGTCCACAATCAGCACTCTTGGTATCAGCAGCCAGGAGATCAAAAGAAGAATTGCACTGGAAAAGTCTGCTGTCAGGGACCTTTCCAGAGTACTGAAGAGCAATGATGTCCTCGGATACTCTGGTCCTGAGTCCCTGAAATAGATTGAATTATGTCTTGAAAATTACATGCATATAATGGTATAATGTGTAAGGTATGCAAGTGTCTCCTATAATACGATAAACTTAAGAGCTGTGAAAAGATAAAGGGTGGAATGTCTACTCCTAAATTTCACATAGCTCTTTGAGGATGTATTGTTTTTATGTATCGTTGAATTGCCTGCAAATCATAGTGACCCTATGTACAACAGTGCTGAAGCCTGCCCTATCCTGAGCCAGTCTCACTGACTCCAACACACCTATTCTCATTGCCCCTGTTACTGTGTCGATCCTTCTCATCCAGGGTCTTCCTCTCCTGCACTTTCTTTCCACCCTTCCAAGTATGCTGTCCTTCTCTAAGGACTCGTACCTCCTGGTCACATGCCCAAAGTATATAAGATGGAACTTCGAAATTCTTGCCTCCCAGGAGAAATTTGGTTTCACCCTCTGCAAGAGATACTTGTTTGTTCACTGGTGGTCTATGGTATGTTCAAAACTCTGCTCTGTCATCATAAGTCACAGGCATCTATTCTTCCTTTCTCATCCTTAGTCATTATCCAAGTCTCTAATGAATATTAGATAATTATGAATACCACAGCCTGAATCAGGCACACTTTAGTCTCTAGACTGGCAATGTTGCTCCTCAGCACTCTGGAGAGCAGATTTTTCCAGTGCGATTTGTCTTTTGAGTTCCTGGCTGCTGGTGTCAAGAGTGTTGATTGTGAAGCTAAGCACGCTGAAATTGTTAACAACCTCAATCTCTTTTCTATCTATCATGGTGCTGCCAATAGGCTCAGTGGTGAGAATCTTTGTTGAGCTTCAATCTATAGTCCTTCACTTTATGCAACAAGCCTCTCAAATGATCTGTTCCAAATATGAATTGAGGATGTAAGGACATTTATTTTCCTTTGGGAGAAAACCAGAGAAAAAGGGAGAGGAAAGGGAGCCAAGATGGTGTCAGTACTATCAAGAAGCAATGGCCAAGGGTAGAGTGCATCTTTATGGACCTAGGATCCTGTTAGAGGAAGGTCCTTCACAACTTGGAAGACCAGGACACATGGAAGTCTCCAAGAGAAAAGAGGCTTACAAATGCTGACGGAAACAAGGGCTTTCCTCCATAATTAACAGAGAGAGAGCTTTCCCTTAGGCCTTTTTTTCTAGTGTAACTTTTTAATAAGGAGATTAAATATGTTTTAGACCAATTGCTTTAAAGCAAGATGATAATATAAGCCTTCTAGGAAAACTTTTATTAAAGGACCTCTTATTACACAAAATGGGTGACCCTGGAGGACATAATGCTGAGTGAAATATCTCAGTCACAAAAAGACAAATACGGCATAATACCACTGTTATAAAAGAGGACTGACATAGAAGTTGGAGGGAGACTAAAATAGAAGGGATAAATAATGTATACTGCATTGAAACAGATGAAGGAGAGAACTGTTTAAAAGGGATATATGATTAGATATTATTGTTATGACAGGTATCATAGTAGAGTGGACTTGGGTGGAGAGATTGAACAACAATGAAAGAATTTTTTATTTTACTTTTCAAAGAGAAAAGCAAATCACTCGTAAACATTCATTAAAATTAATTTAAAATCAATAATAATAAAAAGGAGGTTAAGAAATATAAGACAATTTTACATTTAAAAACTTACAATAAATAAGAGATGCAGATATTTCTGAAAACTAGATACTATAATCCAATACAAGAACAACTTAATGTTCTTAAGCCATAAATTAAAATTCATTGTTCCTCATGTTTCCTTTCCATGTTTTTAATAATCATTTAATATGACTGGGTTCTATTGCTCTATGGTACTCTGGGTACTATGGTATTAAAGGCTATTTCACTGCCGGATTAAATTGTCATTATCTTCTCAGTGAATGTCATTTGTGATAAGGTCTAATTCTTGTTATTGTTGTTGTTGTTATGTGCCGTCGAGTCTCCTGAACCAAGAGGCAGTCATCAGAACAGAGCAAGGAAACACTACATGGTTCAAAATTGGGAAAGGTGTATGCCAGGGATGTGTCCTATCTCCATACCTTTTCAGTCTTTATGCAGAGCAGATCATCCAAGAAGCTGGGCTCTGTGAGGAGAAGTGTGGCATCAGGATTGGAGGAAGACTCATCAACCAACAATCTGCGTTATGCAGATGACACAACCCTGATTGCTCAAACTGAGAAGGACCTGAAACGCTTGCTGCAGAAGGTCAGGGATTGCACCCTTCAGTTTGGATTGAGGCTCAATATCAAGAAAACAAAGATTCTCACCACTGGGCCAATTGGCAGCGTCATGATGGATGGTCCAAGTATAGGTTTCTCACAAGCATGATCAAGTATTCTGAGATTCCCATTCTTCTCAGAGTCAGCCACAGTTTGTCGTGTCAAATGCCTTTGCATAATCAATGAAGTACAGATAGACATTCCTCTGGTACTCTCTGCTTTCAGACAAGATCCATCTGACATTAGCTATAATATCCTTAGTGCCACGGTCTCTTCTAAATCCAGCCTGCACTCCAGGCAGTTCTCTGTTGATGTGCTGTTCCAGTAGTTTTTGGATAATCTTCAGCAGAATCTTGCTTGCATGTGATATCAATGGTACTGTTCAGTAATTTCCACATTCTGTCAGATCACCTTTCTTTGGAATGGGAACAAATATAGATCTCTTCCCATTAATTGGACGGGTGTTTGTTCTCCAGATTTCTTGACACAACTTGGTGAGCACATTCAGGACATCAATTGGTATGCCATCAATTCCTGTGGCCTTGTTTTTTGCCAATTCTTTCAGAGTAGCTTGACATTCTTCCTTCATTGCCACAGGCTCTTGCTCATACTTTGTTTCATCAAATTCTTCTGTGTCCATCAATTATTTTTGGTAAAATGACTCTGTATACTCTTTCCATCTTTTTTTAATGCTTCCTAGATCATTTAATATTCTTCCCAGAGCATTCTTGAATATTGCAACTCAAAGTTTGAATTTGTTCTTCAGTTTCTTCAGCTTAAGAAGTGCTGGGTGAGTTCAGTCCTTTTGATTTTTGGACCCCAGCTCTTTGCACATTTCATTGTAATACTTTACATTGTCTTCCCATGCTGCCCTCTGGAATCTTCTGTTCAACTCCTTAATACCTTGATTTCTTCCCTTTGCACTGGTTTTTCGGTGCTCCAGTGCAATATTTAGAGTTTCTTCTGACATCCGTCTTGATCTTTTCTTCCTCCTGTCTTTTTAATGACCTCTTGCGTTTTTTTCTGGATGCTATTCTTGATATCCTTCTACAGTTCATCCGGTCTTCACTCATTAATGTCCAAAACCTCAAACCTGTTCCTGAGATGGTTTTGAATTCATATGGAATAGACTCAAGATCAAATTGTGGTTCCTCTGCACTTGATTTCATTTTCCTCAGCTTCATCTTGAACTTGCATATGAGTAGTTGGTGGTCTTTTGACTTGGGGGATAGGCTTATAGCTCAGATATTTTTTTTCATTGATTTTACTAAACTCGTTAGAATGATGACTGATCATTCAAAATGTATTAAAACATTTTTGTAGCAAAAATTAATCCATAGGGTTTCTTGGTTTTGTTGTTTTACATCTAGTTGGAACCAACCCACAGCTGACCTTCCGCTGGGTTCTCAGAGACAGTTAATTGTACAGGAGGAGATTGCTCTTCTTCCACAGAGCAGCTAGTGCATCCAAACCATGTGTCTTTGGGATTACAGCACAGCTTCATACCACTAAGCCACAAAAGCTCCATTCTCCTAAGTTAGGACAGGGTTCAGATCTGTTGTCCATAAGGCTGCTATGAGTTGTACTGGACTCGAGGGCACCTAATAACAACTTTAAAGAAGAGAAATTTGTTGTATTCCCAGTTAGGAAGGCTAGGAGCCCCAATTCACGAAGTCTTCTAGGGCTAGCACCTGGAATTGAGGCTTCAGGCCTTCCTCAACAGGTAATAAAATAAATTTTCTGATTTTTATTGCCCTCCACTTGTGGTAGCTCCATTATAGGAGCACTATTGTTGTTTTTAGGTGCCATTGAGTTGGGTACAACTACAACTGCAAACAACAGATCTGAAGCCTTTCCTAACTTGTGCCATCCTTACAATCTCTGATACTCTCAAATCCATTACTGTAGTCACTGTGTCAATTCACCTGGTTGAGGGTCTTCCTCTCCTTCATCATCCCTCCACCTTTCCAAGCATGGTGTCCTGTCTAAGGAATAACCTTCCTAGCAACAAGCCCAAAGTATGTGAGCCAAAGCTTCATCATCTTTGCCTTCAAAGTGGACTCTGGCTGCATGTAACTTCTCCAAGACATGTCTATTTGTTCTTTTAGCTGTCTGTGAAATATTCAGCACTCTTCTCTAACAGCAGAGTTCAAAGATATCAATTATTCTCTCATCTTTATTCATTGTCCAGCTCTCTAATGCATAGCTAGTAACTTGGGGATGAGGGGGGGAACCCAAAATAAACGAATGACAACCAACCAACCATGGTCTGAATCAGGTACACCTTAGTCTTCAAATTGACATCATTGCTCCTTAATAATTTGGAGAGTCTCTTACTATAGACTTTCCTTTTGCAATACATCTCCTGATCTGCTGATACCACGTGTATTGATTGCTGATGCAAATAAGATGAAGTCAGTGACAGTCTTAATCTTTTCTCCATCTATCATGATGTTGCCTATCAGTGCATTGACAAGTATTTTTGTTTTCTTGATATTGAGATGCACCCATATTTGTTCCAAATGTGGAACAAAACTCATTCCCTTAAGGTATTTAGTTATGGCTAAAAAACATTTCTAACTTTCCGTGTTTAACATATATTGAATGAGTATATTTACAGCATTTTCAAACATGTATATGGAAATACTTTCAGCAAAATCACTTGTTCATACCTGTGTATCTTATTTGTCTTCCTGTTTATCAACTTGTAGATCAGTTTTGGAGAGCTCTGGTGACCTAGCGGTAAGAAGCTGTGCCGCAATCCTAAATGCATGTGGTTCAAATCCACCAGCTTCTTTGAAGGAGAAAAGTGGGCAATCTCCTCCCTGTGATTCAATGCAATTAACTGCCTCTGGAAACCTTCTGGAGGATCAGCCGGATGGGTCAGTTTTTACTCCATGGCACACAACAACAACAGATTATGTTAGTTTTTACTGATAGTGCAGGATTGTGTTTGCAATAATATTTACTTTTTTGTCTATAATTTTGTTTGCACCTCTCTATGTCTTCCTTTTCCACAACGCTAATGAGCTGATCACCCCTTTTTGTATATTCCCTTTCTCTTAATCCACATTATATCTGTCTCTTATCTAGTTAATGATTTTTCTTTCTCTTCCCCCCTGATAGCTACCATAGAATACTTCCTCTTCATTATTCTTGAACCTTTCATAGTATCTCACTGTGTGCATGCACCATAGTTTGTTTATCCATTCATCCATGGTGGACATTTAGCGTTTCCATCTCTTTGCCATTGTGAATAACTCTGTGGTAAAAATGAATGTGTGTGTGTGTGTGTGTGTGTGTGTGTGTGTGTATTCATTTATGTTCTAACTGTTGATTCTTTATGATATATACTTGGTGAGGTTGCTGCATAAAATGGTGTTTCTATTGTCAACTTTTTAGGGAAGCATCATTTCATTTTCTGCAGTGATTACATAATTCACCCAGCAGTGTGTAAGAGTCCCAATCTCTCCACAGCCTGGAATTTTGCATTTGTTGATTGAATCAAGAACTATTTGACCTTTGTTAACATTGCTGGGATGAGATAATATCTCACAGTTAATTGATTTTCATATCAGTTAATGATCTGGAGCAGTTTTTCATGTATTTGCAGCCCGAATGTCTTCTCTGGTGAAATATTTGTTCTTGTCCTCTGCTGTAATGAGATTGCTTGTCTTTTTCTTTTTGTGTTGTTGAATTTAACTATAATTTTTTCAAAATTAGCCCTTTGCTACATATGCTGTTGCCAAGTATTTCTCCCCAATATATTCTTTGTGAAGAGAATTTGTCAAGTTCTCTTCTCATTCTTTTGGAGAAATGTTTGAATGTGACTACTGTAGGATCACTTTGAGTCTACATGAGAACACTGGATTTTGTTTTTCCAGAGTGAAGAGCAAGGATGTCAGTCTAGAGACCAAGGTGCACCCGATACAGGCCATATTCTTCACAACTACTTGTATGATTGCTATGCATCAGAGAGCTGGACAATGAATAAAAGTGACAGAAAAATTGATGCCTTTGAATTATGTTGCTGGAGAAAAGTACTTAATATAACAGTACTTCCATAAGAACTAATAGGACTGTCCCAGAGAGGGTGAAACCAAGCTACTCCTTGGAGACAAGGATTTTGAGACTCTATATCACACTTTGGGCATATAGCCAGGAGGGACCAGACTTGGGAGAAAGATATTGTTCTTGGAAGGGTTGAGGGACAGTACACGAGAGGAAGACCCTGGATGAGATGGACTGACACAGTAACCCGGGCAATGGGGTAGGTATGTCAGAGACAATGAGATTGGCACAGAATAGAGCAGGGTTCAGAGCCATTGTACATAGAATCGCCTTGAGTGATAGTCATAATAACAACAAAATGAACTTTAGAGGATTTAATCTCAAGCTCCTATTGTACTAATTCCAGAGTTGTACCTCACTGTTATGCCTTTTTTACTACAACCCTTTATCAGTCCAATGACCTACCAGGGGTCTGGATGGACCTTGACACATCTCCTATTCTATTTTTTCAATGATGATAAAATAAATGTAAGGCTAAAATTTTTTTTTAAGACTAAAATTTTGAAATGTGCAATTACTGTCATAGTGACTGCAACAATGGCCTAAATATAGCAATTCATGTAAGGAAGATGCAGGACCAGTGCATGTGAAAAAGGTGCAGGGCCAGTGTTTGTAAGGAAGGTGCAGAGCCAGTCCCGATGAGGAAGGTGCAGGGCCAGCGCCTGGGAGGAAGGTGCACAGATAGGCAGTGTGTGCTCTGCTGTACACAGGGTCTCTGTGAGTCAGAACTGACTTGATAACACCCAACCACAACTACATCAACAATACTGCACAGCTACCAACCACCATGCACCCGCAAGAGACTTTCATAGATCAAAAGTCATGTTCAGTTCTCATGGCATTCTGTGAGCATTTGCCCACGTAAAATAGGAACCAACATCTCCAGGGCTTCCGAAACCTCTCTAGGTAGAAACTAGCAAATCTTTTTCAGACTCTCAATTTTAAAACCACTGCACAGGGAATTGTTCAAACTTCATGAAGGATGCATTGCCCTAGGGTCATTTTAAGCCCATAGGTCATTTCAAAGAGCAATTAAACAGGAGTGTGGAAGTAGATAGAGTTATGAAATAATGTGCACCAAAGAAAGAAACAAACACAAGGATTTATATAGTCTTGTAAGCACCAGGAAAGGTGCAAACCCACAAGCGTGAGAAAACAACAACGTAACCATAAAGGACTAATCTCAAAAATTTATAAATAATTTCAACATAACAACAAGAAAAAGGCAACCAATCTCATAAATAAATGGACAGAGGACATGAAAAGAAATTTCACCAAAGACATCCAGACTGCCAACAAACACATTGCAGAATTGCTCCAGATCATTAGGCTCTACAGATAAAGAAAATCTACTAACTGTGAGACATAGTCTCTCTCCAGCTTGCAGTCGTTCAGGGTAGGTGGAAGGTTCCACAGTGCCCTTTGTTCCCTTTCATCAGGAAGATGGTTCTATTCATCTTTTAGTCTGAATGAACGTGGAGACTTTCTGCAGAGTGAAAAAAGTCACTCATAATAGGACAAATATTATACATTCTCACTCTTACTGGATGACAAGAATAGATAAATACACAGAGATCAATATTGACTTTTTGGTTATGAGGGAAATGAAAGGAAAGAAAATATATTCAGTTCTCTTGTGCTGTCCTGTGTCATCGATTCAGAACCAACTCATAGCTGATCCTTTAGTGGGTTTTCAGAGGCTTAAGTCACACAGGAAAAGATAGCTCACCTTTCTCCTACAGAGCAGCTGGTGGATTCAAACAGCCTCCATTTGGGTTGGCAGCACAACTCCTTAACCACTCGGCCACCAGAGCTCCACTCCTCTACTTAGTAGTCATTTTTTGTTAGTGAGGATAAGAAAGGTGGCACCAAATGTAGGTAAAGTTTACTCAACCTGGATTGATACTAAGTTGTAGTAATCAATTCATCTGAAAGAAGATAAAATGGAAAGTGCTGCTTTAGGTAATTTTGCAACAATTATAAGCAATATATTTCTTTTTGCTTGCTATGCATCAGAAAGCCGGAGAATGACTAGAGATGATAGAAAGATAAATGATGCTTTTGAGCTGTGGTGCTGGAGAAGAGTATTGAATATACCATGGATTGCAAGGAGAACACACAGGTTTGTCCTGGAGAAGGTGAAACCAGTGCTCAGTGGAGGCATGAATTCTGACATACTTTGGGCATATTGCAAGGAGGGACCAGTCCTTGGAGAGGGACATCATGCTTGGAAGGG
>NW_006399814.1:10221366-10222562 GCF_000299155.1 Elephantulus edwardii
AGAACGAACTGGGGATGAGGGTGGAGAAAACAGTGCAACAATGAATGAATGAAAACCCAAAATCTCTGTAAATGTTCATTAAAACTAATAAAATTTAATTTAAAAAAAGGCTATTGTACATAGAGTCACTATGAGTGTCAAGCGACTCAATGACCTACGGCAACAACAACATAACAAAAAATAAATAATATAACAAATAAGGTCTACAGAGGCAGATGGCACTTAACATAACCAATCAGTTATGCATAATACTGGTTTTCTTGACTTTGAAGGCTTAGTGTCATGGCCACTTGTTTGTTTTTAATGAGATTTTAATGAAAGTTTATATAGAACTTTGATTTCCATTCATTCATTTTGTTGCACATTTTCCTCTCTGCCCACCCCACCCCCAGTTTGCTTTTCTCTTTGAAAAAAAAATTCTTTCATTATCGTACAATCCTCCCCCCCACCCTAGTGCACTTTGCTATGCAGCTCTTACTCTGGACTGTTGTCATACAAATAATACGTAATCATATATTCCTTTTAAGCAGTTCTTTTCTCATCTGTTTCAATGCAGTGTACATTATTTATTCCCTCTTTTCTTAGTTTTTCCCCGACACCCATGACAGTCTTATTTTATAACAGTTTTATGACAGGTATTGTCCAGTATTTGTCCTTTTGTGACTGAGATATTTCACTCAGCATAATGTCCTCCAGGGTCACCGATTTTGTATATTTCATGAGTTCCTTGTTTTTCAATGCAGCATAGTATCCCATCATGTGAATATACCACAGCTTCTCTACCCATTCGTTTGTTGATGGGCACTTGGCTTGTTTCCTACTCTTTGCTATTGGTTTGTGTTTTGTTTTGTTTTGTTTTGTTTTGTTTTTCTTTAAGTGCAGTTGCTCAGTTGGTTGCTCCTTTAAGAAACAGAAGCGGAAATGCCATTGCTTGAAAAACAAATCATTCTTAGAATAAAGACCATTGGCACATCCCTTAGAAGCAAGGATGGTGAGGCTTGCTTTCTTTGGACTCCTCATCAGGAAAGACCAATCTCTAGAAAAGGATGTCGTGTTTAGTAAAGTCATTTATTCATGCATTGCCATTGAGTCAGAATCAACTCATAGCTGAGTCCCCAGTGAGTTTTTGTAAGTTGTAGATTAGAAGAAAAGATTGTCCATCTTTATCTCAAAGAGCAGCTTGTAGATTTGAACTG
>NW_006399814.1:10224787-10228718 GCF_000299155.1 Elephantulus edwardii
AAAAAAAATAAAGAACAAGTTGGACTTTGGTAATAACTCAAATGTATTTTATTTTTTAAATTTTATACTGTCTTATTTATAAAATTCTGATACATTGTCTTTCATGCCACATCTTTCCCATTTCCTTTACCCACCCCTCCATCCACCTGTCAAACTGTGTGATCCTATGACTAACCACACACTCACTCCTCACCCCCCATATTTTTTACTTTTTCTTTTTTAAATTTTTTAATTAATATTATATGTACTATTCAATACATATTTTTACAGCATATTCTTCCCATTTATAATTTTTTTCTCATTCATTCATTGTTGCACATTTTTCTCCCTGTCCACCCTTCCCCCAGTACATTTTTCTCTTTGAAAATATTATTTTTTAAAAAATTCTTTTACTCTTATACAATTTCCCCACCCCCTGTCCGCAAGTCCACAGTCCACTTTACTATACATTTCTTTTTCTGGAATCTTGTCATGAAAACAATACCTAATCATGTATTCCTTTTAAATAGTTCTGTCCCTCATCTGCGTCAATGCAGTTATTTATCCCCTCTTTTCTTAGGTTCCCTCCACTCTCAATGTCAGTCCTGTTTTACAACAGTGGCACTATGCAATATTTATTCTTTTTTAACTGAGATATTTCACTCAGCATAATGTCCTCCAGGGTCATCCATTTTGCATACTATTTCACAAGTTCCTTGTTTTTCAATGCAGCATAGTATTCCATTGTGTGAATATACCAGAACTTCTTCATTCATTCATTTGTTGATGGGCACTTGAGTTGTTTCCAGCTCTTTGCTTTTGTGAACAAAGCAGAAATAAACATGGGTGTGCATATATCTACTTGCTTGGCAGTTCTGGTTTCTTTAGGTTGTGTTCCCAGTAGTAGAATTGCTGGGTCAAATAGTATTTCTATTTCAACTTTTTGAGAAAGCACCGTACTGCCTTCAGTAATGGTTGCACCATTTTACACTCCCACCAACAGTGAATAAGGATTCCAGTTTCTCTACAACCTCTATTGAAATCTCCCATATTTTAAGAATATTTAAGAAATATTCCAAATGTTGTATCTTCAAAGATAAAAATTCAGGGAAAGAATTTTCAAATACTTCCACTTATCCAGCTGAAGAAACAATAAGTAACTACAGCTTCTTCCTTGCTGTCGTGTTGCCAGGCTTCCCCAGTACAGGTGAGTGAGGCAGCCCCAGGCACTTGAATCCTGGCTTCTCCTGGTGGTAACCTTAGCAAAGAGCCCTTTTTCATCCTCTCCTCCCCCAGAGCTCCCCTCTCCGCCTCTCTCTCCTGCCCTCTCACACTCCTGCATCCACATCTGGTTTCCTTTCAGCACATGTTTCACAACGGACAGCTTTTGCACTTGGAGGATTTATGGTTCCTGCAGCCCCTCCTTGCTTTTGATATGATTCCATCATGTGCTTAAAATCTGGTCTGTGTGCTTGACTCCAGGGAGCTGTTTATGACAATTCTTTTATAGCCCTAAACCACTCACAGTTAAGAACGTGGCCTTTTGCAGAAGCAATGATTAGTTGCTAAGACAGAAAATTGTCACCTATCTCAGAAGTTCCCTTTTCTTCCTATAGGATTAATTAAGGCTGGTGTTTGCCTGGAAGAAACATGCTCTGAGAAGTGCTGAAGTGTTTCATCCTGTTTCTTTAGTTGCTTTTGTTGTAAACCATCAAGTCAGAACTGACACAGAGATGAAAAAATGGGTTTTCAGGAGCAGTAAATCATACAAAAGGAGACTGACCATCTTTCTCCCACAGAACAGCTGGTGGATTCGAACCATGTATCTCTGGGTTGGCAGTGCAAGTCCTTACCATCTATACTTGGACCAAGATGCTGTTGTCAAACAGAGCAAGGGAGCGCTGCATAGTCAAAAAGTCAGATAAGTTATGCATCAGGATTCTGAGCAAATCATTAGGGAAGCTGGGTTTTATAAAGAAGAGCGTGGCATCAAGACTGGAGGAAAGCTCATGAACAACCTGTACTGTGCAGATAATACAACTCAGCTTGCAGAAAGTAAGGAGGACCTGAAGTCCTTGTTGCAGAATATCAAGGACTTCAGCTTCAATACAAATTACATTTCAACACTAAGAAAACAAAAATCCTCACCAATGGGCCAATAGAAAATATGATGATAAATGGAGAAAGAATTGAAACTGTCAATGGGTTAATCTAATTTGGATCCGCAGTCAACATCCTGGATACCAGCAGTCATGAAATTGGGAGAGGCATTGCACTGGAAAAGTCTGCTGTCAAAGACCTCTCCAAAGTCCTGAAGAGAAATGATGTCAGAATAAGACTAAGATGTGCCTGATTCAAGTCATAGTCTTTCTAACATCTGCTATGCATCTGAAAGCTGGACAATGAATAATGATAGCAGAAGAAGAATTGCTGCCTCTGAGTTGTGGTGCTGGAGAAGAGTGCTGGACATACTATGGACTTCCAAAAGAAGGCTTAGATCTGTTGTTCATAGGGTCACTATAAGTCGTACTCAACTAGAAGGCACTTAACAACAAGAAGCTACCAGAGCTCCCTGTTTCCACAGTAGCAAATGATTAGAAACAAGTTGGCCCCAGCCCGCATGTGTAGCTTTATGCCACCTCTCCTATACAATCAATGCTCATTAGAGTGTCTTGAACGTTCTCATCTCTGAGCGTTTGTTTAAGGATTCACAATATCCTCTTCAACCGATGCCTCTTCAGTTTTTCTGTCCCTTTTGCATTAGAGCAGGGAAGCCTCCCCTGCCTTAAAAGAGAGCTAATTAGTGTCTTTCCTTCCCCTTGGCTGGTGCTGGGGTGCTTCATCCTTGTTTGTAAGAGATCACTGCAAAAATGCCCTCTGACCCCCCCCACTTGAAGGAAGAGTGGCCCAAGACCCCACTGCCTTCTTCAGACGCTAGGTGAAGGGTTACCCATAAAAATACAATTATTTTACTGGCTGCCCAATAAAGTTTTGATTTCAGATAAAAAAAATTTACTTTAGAAGTCACTCTCACTTCCTCATTGCCGAATCATGAGTCCGAATCATCTCCTAGCTGACTCTCCATTGGATGGACGTTCAAGGCTGTAAGCACATGAGAGGAGAGGGTCTAAGCACAGCAGGGGAGGAGAGGGTCTGTCTTTTGCCTTGGAGCCACTGGTAGACTCAAACTGCTGGAGAAGCATGGCCTTCATGCTAGCAGCACAACTCTCTTCGGACCAGCTCAGATGTCCCCAATATTGCGTGAGTGTCCTGTATTTTTTACTTGCCTCGTCTGGCAAATTTGGATCCACAGCTGGATAGGAATTCTGGGATTCTCCCCCTCCCCAGGAGGAAAGCTGAGAACCAGATGCCAGAATCACAGAGGAGAAACCAGAAGGAGGCCCGGCAAACGATGAAGAGCACATCCTTGTCCTTGAGAGCGGACTACGAGGGGTTCAGAGCGGCCTACAGACTCAAACTTTGAGTTTAAATCTCAACACCATTCGCTAATGACCTTGACTGAGTTATATCTCTATGTTTCAGCTTCCCCATCTGTCAGTGAGTAACCCCCTCCATGTGGTTATTACGAAGACTAAATAATTTCATGTTTGCCCAGTATTTAAAGGCACAGTAAGCATTGCATAAGCATTTCATAAACATAAGGCAAAAGGAATTAGTCAACCAAGTCCACATATGAGTCTAAGGGATCTAATAATAATAAAATAAAATGAGAC
The DNA here is from genome assembly GCF_000299155.1 of Elephantulus edwardii. Taxonomy (NCBI): domain Eukaryota; kingdom Metazoa; phylum Chordata; class Mammalia; order Macroscelidea; family Macroscelididae; genus Elephantulus; species Elephantulus edwardii. Next base: position 10,228,501 of record NW_006399814.1, read on the forward strand.
TGAATATTCATGGAGCACATGCTATGTGATAAGACACTGTGCTTCATGCCGGCCCTGTATTAACTCAGTTAATCCTCTAACAGCTTATTATTATGATCATCCTTTTTTTTTTTAATGATGGCCTCAGGCATGCAAATGGTTGGTGTTCTCAGCTGCAGATAAAAATGTCAGGGGTATAATTCTATCCAGCAGCACCTTGGTGGAAAGGCCTGGTGATG
>NW_006399814.1:10231683-10270917 GCF_000299155.1 Elephantulus edwardii
CACACATTATGATGTTGTTGTTGTTAATTGCCTTTGAGTTGAACATGACTCATAGCAACCCTATGAACAGAAGGCCTGAAGCCCCTGTACAACTATCGACTTTCATCAAAGTTCATAGAGTTTCTGGAGGCATGTTATTTTATATATATAACATATATTTAAGCAGATGACACAACCTTGCTTGCTGAAACTGAAGAGAGCCTGAAGCACTTGTTGCAGAAGGTCAAGGACTGCAGCCTTCAATATGGATTGAAGCTCAACATCAAGAAAACAAAGATTTTCACCATTGGGCCAATTAGCAGCATCATGATAGATGATGATGAGAATGAGATTGTTCACAGCTTTAGTTTGCTTGGCTCCACAATCAACACTCTTGATACCAGCAGCCAAGAAATCAAAAGAAAAATTGCCCTGGGGAAGTCTGTTGTCAGGGACCTCTCCAGAGTATTGAAGAGCAGCCATGTCAGTCTGGAGACTAAGGTGCACCAGATTCATGCCATGGTCTTCACAATTATATGCAATGCATCAGAAAGCTGGAAAATGACTAGGGATCACAAAAGGAGAATTGAGGCCTTCAAGCAGTGCTGCTGGAGAAGAGTATTGCATATACCATGGATGGCTAGGAGAACAAACAGGTTTGTCCTAGTGAGGGTGAAACCAGGCTGCTTCTTTGAGGCAAGGATTCTGAGGATTTGTCTGACATATTTTGGGCATATTGCAAGGAGGGCCCAGTCCTTGGAAAGAGATATCATGCTTGAAAGTGTGGAAGGACACAGAAAGAGAGAAAGACCCTCGATGAGATGGATTGATTCAATGACTGGGGTAATGAGGGTAGGTGTGTCAGAGACAATAAGGTTGGCATAGGTAGAGTGGGTTTAGGGGCTATTGTACATAGAGTCACTATGAGTGGCAAGAAACTCAACGACACATGACGACAACAATATATATATGTAGCATGAAGCAGAGGCATAAAGAAAGTCACAGAGTGGTAAACTAAGATACGAATCTAGGAAGTCTGAGTCATGACTCAGTCCCACTCTCCACTGAGACTTCACTGAGTCAAAGGTGACTTGTAGCTGACTCTCCACTAAGTTCCCGAGGCTGTAAATCACACAGGAGAAGACTGCACTTATTTCTCCTGAGGAGCAGCTAGTGGGGTTCAACAGGCCAGACAGGCGTGGCCTTTTGGTTAGCAGCACACCTCCCTAAAAACTGCGCCCTCAGAACTCAGCTGATCCACATTTATTCATTCACTCCTGAGCATTCTGTGTGTCAGTCCCTGTGCTTGTACTGGATGAACTGGGATAAACAAAAATAGCATGGCTCAGTCTCCTGTCCTTGGAATCCTTGGACAGACAGGGACTTGAATGAGTCTTTGCAAGTGTGAGGAGAGATACTAAAGCACAAAAGTAGAGGTTGGGAGCCCAGCAGAGAGCAGGGGCCTCTCCCAGACTGGAGAAGGGCATGAGCTCTTTTGTACACCTAGGCATTCTGGGATTGAAGAAATGACATCTTAGCCGATTCAGGAATTTAAAGCAGTCGCCAGCAGGTCAAGGGGCAAGGGAGGTGCCTTCAAGACAGAACAAGCAGCCAACAAGCAGAGGTCTTGAGGCAGGAAGCAGCTTGGAACTTGGAGAAACTAAAGGCTAGAAGGAGTAGCTGGAGCCTGAAGAGCTGGGGCAGAGACTGGCGGGCAGGTCAGCGAGGATGGCCTTGTGCCCAGAGGGTCTAGAGGCCTCACAGAAGCCTAGGACTTTGAAGGCAGGGCCACAGGAGAGGAGAAGGCACCGTGAAGCCTGCGTGCTTGGCCAGAAAGCTGTGCTGAGCAAAGGGAAGACAGTCCAGGCCCTGATTTTGTCGTGTCTCATTTGTTTAATGTGTCAAACTGCTAATCAAAAGTCAGTGGTTCAAATCTACAATCTGCTCCATGGGAAACAGGCCATCTCCTGTAATTATGCACCCGATGGAGGGCTGGCTTGAGTAGAAACTGACTGCGTGTCATTGGTTTGGTCTTGGTTTCCGTGGTCCCAGCTGTCTGTCCATCACCAGGTGTGGGTAAGTGGAGTTAAGGCTGCCAAAGACCTCACAGTTTAAAATGAGTGTTCTTTTCATAATAAGAACATTTGGGAAAATCGGAGAGCAAGCAGGGAATCTTTAAAAGGATGGCAAAATCTCATCACTCAAAGAGAATGGGTCTGTGTCCCTTTCTTTACGCGGTGGTTGCTGTTTTGCATACTTGTAACCACCATGTTTCCATCACCTTGTGTTATTTCTACTCAGCACAGGAGCGTTTCCTACACATCACTGCACAGACTTTGTGGTCATGAATCATCATCACACCAGCATAATATTTCATTTAGATCTTCCATTGTTGATTTAACTGACTGGTCTCCCATTGTTAGACACTTAAGTTAAATCTTTATCTTTCACAAGAAGTAGTTTTGCAAGTAGCCTTTCTCTATTAATCAGATTTTTAAACAGATTTTCTGAACTGGAATAACTGGGAGAATTTTCAAACCCTTGTTAAGTCATGTATCACACCTTGTTTATTAGCATGTAGCCAATACTCAGTTCATACTATAAATAGGCTTTTACTCAGTGCATACTGTCAATAGGCCCTTCCAAATTCTTGGAGCAGTTTATATTCCCATCAATGATGTTTAACTGGTCTCTCCCTTTATCATTGCCAGAAATGGATTATACTATTTAAAAATATATGTCTTTCCTTACTGGATAGGACACACCAGAAAAGCAGCCACCTGGCACTATTAGTGTGTTTTCACTGACACGAAGGAGAAGGACCACACACGTATGGATGAAGAATTGCTTGACTTCCCTCCCACTCCCGCACCGTGCTGTCCTTTGATGTTCTTTGCTCATTTGAATTTTACATTTCTCTAAAAATATCTTTGTTTCCTTGTGTTCTTTAAAGAAGCTGGAGTGGCATGGTGTGTTAAGGGTTGGGCTACTCACCAAAAGGTAGGTGGCTCGAGCCCACCAGCCACTCCGCAGGAAAAAGATGAGGCTTCGGGAAGTGTTCGCTGTCTTGAAGACTGTAAGCAGCAGTTCTCTGTGAGCTGGAATTGACTTGACGGCAGTGAATGACTTTGTTCTTTATGTAGTAAGGAGATGGTTTGTAGAGAGATGTCCGTGAATGAATAAACAAATGCTAATCATTTGTCTCTCATGTTCATGGCTGCACTTCCTCCCGTGTTTAGAGGAATGCTGAAGCGTCCTCAGTCCTTTATCTAAAGGGTGAATCTCTTGGCCAACACGCGGCTGCCTGAAGCCTAATTCAACCCTACCTGATGGTCCTCATGACTTACATGGTTGAAGATTTTTAAACATTCCAAGCACAAAGCACAAACTCAGAGATATCTGGGGAGATCTTGACCCTTCATTTCGCACTACGTTTGAGTAATGCCCTGGGATAAGGGTCAGTACCGGGGACTGGAGGTTAAAAATAATCAGCTAAGAGAAGGCAGCCTGCTGTCCAACGTCCATGAGCTGTGTGGAGGGACACACTCAAGAGAGACCAGCACAACTCCAGAGGAATGGAGGGTGGGAGGCACTCCCCAGACTTGGACTTAGGACGAGATGCCACAAAGCCCAAGGGAAGCTGGTATCCTGTCCGGTGATGGGTGATAAGAGGGATGATCAGGTCTCTGGAGCCCACAGCTTCCCTCTGGTCCATGAGAGCAGGACACAACACAGGCGGCCAGTTTGTACTAAGACACTGACATCAAATCTATCTACACTGTTTGTTTGAAAGAGTTTCCTCATGTGAATTATGAGATTCACAACACATCAGTCATAGAATAACTAGATAATAGGGAAGGGAATTGGTGTACCTCCCAGTTCCCAGAGACCAACCTTGACCGGTCAAGATCTACCAAGCACACCAAGGAGGTCCCTGTGGCATTTCAAGGAAAGTCATATTTCTAGCAATTCACAGACTTCTCCCAGGGAGCTCTTTTCTGAAACCAGTGTCCTAAAGAGGAACCTGCATTCCTAGAAACAGTCTTATCAAATGTCACCCATCCATTCCCTATGCGCGCACGCGGACACACACACACACACACACACACACACACAACTTTATTGTCTGCACAGCTTGAACTCTGCAATATTCTTTCTTGCCTGATATTTCATGATTCCTAACTAGGTGGCAGCACTGTTTAGACAAAGAATGAGCAGGACACACACCACGTACACTCCATGTCCACGGAACGACCAGACCAGAGGATGACTCGAATACACCCCAAAATACACATGCAAATAGTACTGTTTGAGCTTGTTGGGTATACAATGAAGGCAAAATAGGTCAGTGGCATAGAAAATGACTAGGGAAGTGAGATGTCCATCGGGAAGGTTTGAAGAGTGAATATATATGAGCTGAGGCATTTGAGTAAAGTGTAGGTTATCTGACAGCATCTATAGAAAGCTGGGCAGAGGGGCCACCTGGAAATACACAGATTCTAGAGTGAGAGTAGGTTGGCAGGTTGGCACACCTGAAGGGTAAGGCCAAGGCAGTGGACCCGAACATCCTGCAAGTCACTAATGTGCTAGACTAGTAAGGAGTTGAAGGTTTGAGTCCATCCTGAGGTGCCTCAGAAGAAAGGCCTGGCAATCCACTTTTGAAAAATCACCATATGAAAACCCTGTGGCACACACACAGTTCTACTCTGGCACACAGGGGTTGCCAGGAGTCAAGGTGAGGTGTCAGAGTGGGAGCAGGGAGCCACCTCCTTCTCATTTCCCAGGATTAACTCCTCATTCTTAACATCTCAGCTCAATGGTCGATGCCTCTACCTGGCAGCTCCTCTGGCTACTTTTCTAGCCCTCTCTACCATACCCCTCTCAGCAGCAGTGCCCCCTATTAGATGCTGAGCTCCAAGGAGACAGGCCCATGCATGTCTGTTCACCTAATGTCCCAGATCCTGGTGCCACAGCCTGGCATAGAGAAATACTAACGACTGCAAAGGATTGACTAAGTTAGATTTTTGCTCTCTCAAAGAATGGTTTCTGTTCCCACCTCCACGCTCCCGAGTGTCCCGCACAACTTGTATCTACCCCTCCCTTAGCACTCAGTACGACTCTATGTGGTTGTTGGCACCTACACACACACACACACACACACACACACACACTCCCAAACTGTGACACAGAAGGGCAGAGCCTGAGCGCTTCCCCTCACAGCACCCCCAGAGGGTCCCCATCAAGGAGGCCATGGTTCTGTATGCTTTACGCTGACTCTTTTTGCTGTCAGAAACCTCTCCAAAGTCTTGAAGAACAATGAAGTCAGTTTAAAAACTAAAATGCACCTGATCCAAGCCATAGTCTTTCCAATCACCTGCTATGCCTCTGAGAACTGGATGATGATTAAATATGACAGGGAAAGGATTCATGTCTTTCAGACATGATATTGGTAAAAAGTACTGGATATTCTGTGGACTAGCAAAAGAACAGATGTGTCTTGAAGAAAGTGTGCCCTTAGTGCTCCTTGGAGGTAAGGATGGTGAAGTGTCATCCCATATACTTTGGGCATGTTGTTGCTGAAGCAGGGGCGGGGGCAGTTATTCCCTGGAGAGGAACATCATACTTGGGAAGGTGGAGGGTGGTGAAAGAGAGGAAGACCTCGACCAGAGAATGACACAGTGACTGCAGCAAAGTGCTCAAGTGTGATGATGAGGATGGTGCAGGATAGAACTGGGATCAGATCTGTTGTTCATAAGGTTGTTATGAGTCACACTTGAAAACACCTAACAACAACAATTTCCAACTTAAAGACACCCTCCCTCCCCACCTGGGACTAAGCAGAGTATGTGCCCTGGAAGCATGTCAAGACCCACACGCCCTCCCTCCCTAGGCCAGGTTAAGCATCATCATCCATCCTCTCCTGTCCCCACAGCCTGCAGAAGCTTGCACAGACAAGAGTCAAGTCTGTCTACAAAGACTTTGTATTTTGCAAATCAAAGATCTGTGTAAGACTGAGAAATATAACTGGAGACGAAAAATACAACATCTGACCTTGAGCCTGGCCCTGGAAGTTGGGGAACTTTGGTCATATTTGATAAGAAAACTTCTCTTTCCTCTAAAAACTCAGTACCTCCCTCACGTTGTCATTATGTTATGTTGTGTTATGTTATGTTATGTTATGTTATGTTATGTTATATTATTGTGTACCATCAAGTTGGAACAGACCCACAGCTCCAGTGGGTTTGCAGAAGCAGTCAATTTCAGGGGAGGAGATTGCCTCTCTCCCATGGAATAGCTGGTGGGTTCAAACCCCATGTCCTCAGGTTAGCAGTGCAGTTTCTTATCACTGTTGTTGTTATTGTTGTGTACCATTGGGTCAGAACCACCCCATAGCTGACCCTCTAGCAGGTTTTCATCTGCAGTTAATCACACAGGAGATTACTCATCCTTCTCCTTCGGAGCCGCTGGTGGATTAGAACCAGAATCCATTTGGGATTGCAGTACAGGTTCTTACCACTAGGCCCCCAGAGCTCCCTTTCTAGGTCGTATTTAATTTGTCAGTGTAAAAATCGTCAGCCTGCAGGAAGTTCTGGTGCTTCAAACCTGATCTTCGAATCCTCCAGCTGTAATATCCTTCTATATGATTTACAGCCAGAAATCCAAAGGAAACCAAGTATGACTCAGTTCTGACTCCAAGGTAGTGAGGGTTGTTGTTCCCCCACCTCCATTATTCTGTGCTGAGTTGTTGATGCTGTTGTGTACCACAGAGTCAAAACCAACCCATAGCTCACTCTCCAGCGGGTTTTCAGAGGCAGTTAACCGCACCGGAGGAGATTGCCCATCCTTCTCCCTCGGAGTGGCTAGTGGCCTCAGACCACAGGCATTTGAGATTGCAAAGCAGCTTCTTGCCACTAAACGCTTTACATGCACCGTCTTATTTAATTCTCCCAATAACACTAGATTTTAGGCTGTCAGTGTCCTCTTCATTTCACAGATGAGACAATCAAGACCTGAAAGAGTTACTTCGTATGTCATACAAATTCATTGTCACACAACAAATACTCAGGATTCACAACCAGCCTGCATGACTCCCTCCCTAGAGAAAGATGTTAGCCATTGTACTACTTGCCTCAAGTGTAGTTAGGAAATATGGTATATTGTAAAAATAAGACTATTCACCTGGAATGATGTTTATGCATGATAGAACATAAACAAGCAAGACAAGCAGGTAAAACAAGCAAGTTCCTACACAGTACATGCAACCTGATCCTAATTTTGTGTTGCATGCAAGGTAAAGACAGAAGGGTTTGGAAAGGTAACACTGCTTAGCATCTTGGTATAGATCTCTGAGTGGGTTGAATTACACGTGTGTTCTTTCAATGCTTTATTAGCTTATGCTTACTGATTTTTTTATAATAATTCTATGTTGTTTTTAATTAAGAAAAAAAGTCATTTTTTAAGAAATAGCATAAATGCTAAAGTTATTCCCTCATACTCACCTTGTGCATATACATGAATGTCTGACTATCAGTCTTGCTTTAAGGTGAATGACAGTGGCTGAAGCTAGCTCACAGCTTGGGTTTACTCTTGATGAAAAATGACTCCTTTTCCATTCAAGGCAGTAAAAACCCCCAGGTTGGAATGAAACAGCACAGATCCCTCCCATCCCACCCTCCCTTCTGCAGTGTGGCTGCCCAGCCCCCTCAGAAGCACTCCTGTGCACTTGCTCTGTCAAGAAGTAGCTGCCTGACAGCACAGGGCTATGTGAGCAATAAGTGTGGTTACCAATAATCCAGCTCCAGTACAGATCTGAGCACCTATTGGAGGGACCCCATGGAGCCTAAGATTCCCCATCACCTATCTCTGGGGCCCTCGAGGAAGCGCCTTACCAAGATCTAAATGATCAATAGAGATGAGAGTATCGGGTGGCCCAGAGACAAGAGCTCTGGTTTTGCTGCCAAATATCGAAGTTACTCTTGGCTGTGCCACCTACTTCCTGGATTGTGGTCTTAGGCAAGTTATTTCTTCTAAACCTGTATCTGCACTTGTCAAATAAGACATTAAAAATGCCAAGTTTTAAGGAGAGTTCTAGGGATCTAAATACTATATGTAACAGTGATGCCAGAAAGCAGCATTTCTTGAGTGCTGATTACAATGAGGTGCTCTGTTAGATGCTTTGGATGCATGCTTTTGTGTAATCCTCCCTCACAGCTGCCCTATGACGGGGCTCCGTGACTGTATCCATTTTACAGATGATGACACAGAAATACAGAATGTGAATTCATTTGCAAAGTTTCCCATCACTAGTAACAGGATAAAAATCTCTGCTTCCATAACTATGCCCACAACCCCTACATTGCATCTTTAGCCTGGCACAACAGAGGGGTTCATCCAGATGGCTGTCATTGTCCTGTCCCCCCACGAATGCTCTGCTGGCTTTGGAAGATGGTGTAACAGAGGAATGTCAGCCCACTTCTTCCCACATAGTCACCCAGACCACATTCTCACTTTCGAGAGCCTTCCTTTCAGTGGCCCAATCGCCCCACACGCCATCTGAGTCAGCTTCAGTGACTATGCACTGGCTTTCCTGCCATACAACCCACAACAATCGCCCCTTCTAGACCTGGGCTTGAACTTCGGCCCTTGGGCTGCTGGACCTCGTAGGGGGAAGGCTGTTGGCATTCACATCTGGCATCTCCTGCAATATTCTTTCAGGTCTGTCAGAATAGTGGAGCCCTGCTGCTGGGTCTCCCCAAGGCTCAGAACAGTAGGCCTGTCTGAACAGAAGGAACAACTCAAATCAGGAAAGCAGTGCCCTTAAGCAGCCTCACCACAGCTCAGTCTCCCCAAGACAGCTGGGGCACTGGATGTGTGCGTGTACGTGCAAATCTGGATGTGCCAATGTGTGATGGAGAGAGTCGTGTGCGTGAGAGGGTAGCGGATGGGTTGAGGTGCGTGTGCGCGCGTGGCTCCGATTGTGCGCTGCTTGCGCTCTTGGTTCTGGGGCGGGTGGCGGGCGGTGCGCAGCCTGAGAAGGTCTCCTCCCCCCATCACGTTGAGAAATCTCAGTGAGTCACCGAGTGGTTCTGCATATTAATGAGCTCGCTTGCGACGAGGGCAGGAGAGGATTTAAAAGAGGCCAGAGAGGGCGGAGGGAGGCTGTGGAGAAAGCGCGGAGCCCCACGCAGAGCCAAGCGCAGAGCGCAGCGCGCCCCGACAACACAGAGACATCCACCGACGGGCGCAGCCGGCGCGAGAGGGGCTGGGAGGCGCGCTCCGGGCACCGCGAGCAGAGCCGCGCGGCGTCTCTGAGCCACAGCTCGGACTGACGTTGCGGTCCCCGCGTCCCTGCTCCTGCGCCGCGTCCCTCCGGTCAGCATGAGGCTCCTGACGGCTGCGCTGCTCCTGCTGCTCCTGGCGCTGTGCGCTGCGCGCGTGGATGGTAAGTGCCGGGAGGTGTGCTTGTTGTCATCCCGTGCAGTCTTGGGGAACCCAAATGCCAGTTGCTAGGAATCCTAGATTCACTGGGGTCTGAGTGGGCACCGAGGACGATCGAGGGCAGGAAATCGCGTGTCTGGCTGAGTAACCTTTGGCGCGCTCTCCTGCAGGGTCCAAATGCAAGTGCTCCCGGAAGGGACCCAAAATCCGCTACAGCGATGTGAAGAAGCTGGAAATGAAGCCAAAGTACCCGCACTGCGAGGAGAAGATGGTGATGTGAGTTCTCCTGCCTCACCAGGGAGCCTTTGTGTCTGCGTTTCTCTCTTAACTAACTGTTGGGGTTGGGCTCACGGAGATTTCTCTCCACCTTTGTTAAGGCCTTTGTAAGGCCTTTGTAATTGTCCAGTAAGTCCTTGGGACGCTGGCCAAACAATTGGGAAAATAGTTTGGGCAAGGGGTCCCTTTCTCCGGAAATAGCTTCTCCAGGGAATTCACACTTCCTAGGATTCAAATGGGTAGCCTCCTTTATGCACACTGTCTGCTGCCAAACCCTCTGAGGAAGATTAAGAGTTAAATGGCTCCCATGTACCTACTTAGAACACTCATTTTCAAATCATACAAAATGCATCCCAAACTCTATTACTTGCACCTCAGCTGTGAAGCTGGTGTCCCCTTCGCTGGAGAGGGGATGAAAGCAAGCATTATCTGAAATCATCAGTTTCTTCTCAGAGCCTTTCCCACTCGGGGACCATCCTGGGACGGCCAGTCGCTGCCTTCTAATGAATGCATTTGGGGAATGCTTCTTGGTCTTCCTTCATTCACTGGACTCCTTGTGCCTCCCTGCGCCTGTGCAGACTTCCCTGCTGGGGTTAATGTGCGAGGCCACTGCGGCCCTGCTTGGTGGGGTTGTGGGGAATATTTTAAAAACTGGGGCAGAGTGAGAGAACACTGCGTTTCCTTGCGCCTCTGTCTTCCCAATTAACCACTTGAGGCCAGCGCCACTGTTTCCCCATCAATACGCTCTTGGCCCGGAGGAAGCCCTTGGCAAAGCAGCTACCAAATATCTGCTGCCACGAACCATTGGCCCCTCTTCCCCTCCCCCAGAAACAGGACACACTTTATTCTCAGTCTGGGCAAGTCTCTTCCGCCCGCTGGCCTTGCCGGCCCAGAGTCCTCCACACAGTGTCTGCAAAGGCAGGGCCCCCTCCTCTGAGGAGCAGCACCGTTGGGGCATTCAGGAAGTCCCTGGGCCTGAGCTGCAGCCCAGACCTGCCTTCCAGACACCCAAATTAACCTCCCTGTCCTGTTACTTTGCCCTGCCCTTTGCTTTACAGAGTAACTCCAGAAAAACTGCCAGAAAAATCCTTTTTGGTAAGGGCCAGGCAATGGGACAGGAGATTTCCCTCCATTCTTTTAGCCTGAGAGTTGAAAGCCACAGAGGTGAACTTAGCACATCTCTAAGAAACAGGGGACAATCGAAACACCAAACCCCAGTCTAAGACTTTACAGGGCAGGAGAAGTGGAATGTGGAGCCCTCAGTAAGCAGGCTTGCTATTTATTCTTTGAAATCAGCCGGGCAAGTGAATGGGCAGGCTGGGCATATAACACCTTGTAGGGACTTTGTGATGGCAGCAAACAGCCCCTCCTGACAGGTAACAACCCCTGCTTCTTCCTCATCCACCCTCACCATCCCTCACTATCCCTAAAATGCTGGGAGCCCCTCTTCCATCCCAAGATCACAAGATTCTAGATCAGAAGTGGGGCCCAAGCTGTTTTTCAGCCACACATGCTGATTAAAAAGTTTTCCAGCTCACCCTGAGTTGCCCAGAAATCTCTACTGAGGCCAGAGATGGGAGGCAGTGGTCTGTCTGGCAAATGGGAGTCCTTACTACCAGAAAGGTGCAGGAGATTCCAGATGCTGAGAGATGCAGTGTGTCTATCGCAAGTCAGCTGAGCTCTCACCAAAACCCCCAGACCTGCCAAAGACAAGAATCCTCAGGTCTCCAATTCAGCAACCAGCATGCAGAGGTGGCGCTGGAGCACTGTGGTGGGAGGGCTGAGGAGTTCGCTCCTCACTCTCCCTGACTTCCAAGATCTGTGATCCACAGCCTCTACTCAGACTTAACATAAAAGGCATTTTTATCAGGTGTTACCATGTCCCTTCACCCTGAATGCAAAAGTAGAGAAAGAAAAGCATTTCTTGAATTCTTGGTGGGTATAAAACATCTAAATGGTGCTCTGAAGCCTAGCCCTGTGTTCAAGACTTACAGGCAAGACCCAGGGAGTTGCTGTGTAGGCAGATAACCAGGGACATGCCTCACAGAAAGGGCAAGTGAAGGCAGGGCCCAGCCACTGGGCACCAGCAGCAGGCCCATCACTGTCCTGAGAAGACCTGCAAGTCCCAATGGCCCCTGGAAACTCTGAACACTAAAGAGAAGAGCCCAGCTTGGCCAGCAACATTCTGTCCCTGCTTAGACACAAGATAGAATTTTCTCTCTCCATTAGGAGACATGCTGTTCACTATAACTCCTCCCTTTCTAGACTTAGGTCCCTGAGCCCTGAGCCTGAACCTCTGATAATCTGTAGAGAACTAGCTGGTGGTTCTCCCTCCCTGGCCAGCCCTCTTCAGTTCCCATGCTCAGCCAGCCTGTTCACTGTCCCAACACTGAGCCTTAGTTAGTAGCATCCTCACTCCTCACCTTCCACTTCTCTCAGGGCTCCTTCAGCTTTAAACATTATCCCCACCAGAAGCTCACAAGTCCTCCTGCCCATGTGGTCCAGCCCCAATTCAGAAGAGAGCTACAGTCTGGCCTTCTTCTGGGACTGGAGTGCCCTCTGGACATTTCATCTTCCATAATTCCTAATATCTGTCACTGTTCTTGGTGCATCCTACCATATAGTAGGTATTGTGCCTAAATAATGTCCTTTAAGCATCCTGATAGCTACTCAAGGTTCCACAGCCATTAAGTGGTAGAGCCAGGATTCTAGGCGGGGCCCACATGACCCCCTGCTCCCCTCCTGCATGGTGTGGCCTCCCCAAGTGTCAGGATGTGGGTGGTACCACCTGAGAGCTTCAGTGCTGCAGAGAAGGGCATCTTTCTTCTTTTTCTGCCCAAGAGAATAACTGAAACTTTATCCTCAGAAACTGAAATGAGCATCAAAGCTGGCTTGCTTTAGGTTCAAGACCCTGGTTCCTAGCCCTAGGAGGATGTGCACAAGATAAGGGGGAACCTGGAGTTAGAGCGCAGAGGTTTCTGTGTCTGCAGGGACATCTTAGCATTGCCATGAACACTTGGAGTCCAGAGAAAAGGGGACTTGATGTACACACCACACTGCTAAGAGCACCATCTCTAGCTGTGGTCCTAGAAGCCTGGAGAGTCCCTGTCCTGGTGTCCCCAATGGGGCAGGAGTCCTGTGGACACACAACACAAGGAAGGGAGTAGAGGAGACTTTCCTAGATTTTGAGTGCTCCACAGGATATAGGGTCACAGCCTCACATAGAACCGGAAATTAAAGTGGCACTCAGAACCTTCCAAAGTGGTAGCTAGGTAGTGAGCAAACGGGAAGGCTCCCTGAAGAGGAAGGAAAAGGGCCCAGTCCCTCAGACCCCTGATTTAGACACCAGGGTCCACCACAGGCCACACACACTCCCAACCCTCCACCCCATCCTGCTGTGTTTCAGCATCACCACCAAGAGCGTATCCAGGTACCGGGGTCAGGAACACTGTCTGCACCCCAAGCTGCAGAGCACCAAGCGGTTCATCAAGTGGTACAACGCTTGGAACGAGAAGCGCAGGTAAGCCTCACCACCTTTCCACTTAGGACAGGAGGATAGCGCTTCTGGGCCGTTAACTTCCTACCCAATGTATGAACACCCAGCCTGATATCTATCCCAGTAAGCAGATACACAGACATTCCTTCTATACCTCCAAGGACGAGAAACTCACTACCTAGCAAAGCAGGCTATTCCTTTCTTGGAAGGTTGTAAGCATCAAAAGTTTATCTGTTTGTGAACTCAGTTTTCTACTCTAACTTTTGTGTTAGAGCCTAGTTCATCTCATTTAAGTCACTTACGTTCTTGGATCCCCAGTTTCCTTCTCTATGAAATGGCTGGGAACACACCTGGCATGGCTGTGCTCTGCAGTTCTTGTGAAGTGAAATATGATCATCTAAGTGACAGGCTTTATTAGCTATAAAGCTGTAGCTACAACCACAGGCTCATGTGGAGGACACTTTACTGAAAGCGCATTTTCCCCTTCAAGGTGCTTGTGCTCCCTGCTGCCCAGAAACCTCATCTACTTCCCTCCACTCCTCCCCACTACTCCACACACCACTCCTTCCTCCTCATTCCTCCTCCTCCTCTTCTCCACTCCTGCCCCTCTTCCCACTTCTCCCCCTCCTCTTCACTTCACTCCTCTCTGCATGCAGGTGTGGGGAGGGAGTTGGGGTCCAACCCTGGAGAACCAGGACTGCTGAGATGACAAGAGACCTGCTGTTGACCCTCCCGCTCTGGGGCTTTGCTTTCCCACAATTAAGGGTGCCTGCCTAGCTTTGCTCTCCTCTTAGGTCTGCAGTTGAAGGGGCAATAGAAAGTGCAATTGTACTTCTTGGCTTCCTCATACCAGGAGGAAGGCCTATCCAGGAGCAGCCCTATTTCTCACACACTCAGACCTGCTTATTCCCTCACCTACAAAACGTGGCAGGGACACACACATACACACAGAGGTGACTTAACCAGGACTGGACTCAACCTGGGGAAAAGGCCAAGAAGGGTGAAAGGAACTTGCCTAAGGCATGGGGCAAAGGCAGGGTGAGAATCCAGGCCTCGGGTTCTGCCCCCCTTCCCTGGATGCAGGGCACAGCTGCAATGGGCGCCTGTGTGGCCCTCCCACCGGCCCAGCTCTCAGACGTCCAGCCTAGCCCCGTGACCAGCTCTCCCATAACTGGCACCTGGGCCTATCCCCGGTACCGGAGCCCTTTTCTTGATGCTTCCAAAACTGCTTTGTCTGCAGTTACTTGAAATAGCAAGTGATGAGAGTGAGAGATTATTTTCTGTAAATCTGATGAGAATGAGGTTCTCTGGCTAGTTGGAAAGGGCAGAGCATGTGGCCAAAGCAAGACCTGCCACCTGATCGTGCCTGTTACCCTCCAAGGCCACATCATCCAGAGTGGAAGCTGTCAGATCCCAGGGTGAGTACCTGGAGGAGGCTAAGAATGTCTTTATCTGCCTGCTTAGGCACCTTCCACTTCTGGTGATACAGCCCAGAGGGTGATGGGGAGGTGCACGTAGGTGCCTCAATGTGGCCTTACTCGGCTTTATTTCTGCAAATGCCAGTGACTCCAGCAGTGAAAGCATCCCCATTTCAAGGCCTCCCCTGGGTGCCACTCCAAAATCCACTTCCCCTCTGCCTTGGATTTCAAGGTGTCCTGGCAAAGAAAGAGGACACTCCCACACACTCTGATTTGGAAAATGTTGACAATGCTTCAGTGGAGGTAACGAAGCTGTTCAGAACTCCTCTGCTGAGAGGAAGAGGAACCTAAGGTAGAGGAAGGAGAAAGGCGAGGCGGGGCCCTGGGGCTCCAGGCATCTTAGACAGCAGCACCTCTGACTGCTTAGAGCAACAGTTCATTTCCAGGCATAGTTAGGGGGTCACGTAAATGCAAGAAAGGGCCAAGGCAGAAGGTATGTGGAGCTGAGTGTGAAGTGTGGCTTCCAGGGCAGACATGGGCATTATCTTTCGCTGTCATTGAGTGGATCCCACCTACTGTATAGTGGAACTGTACTCCATGGGGCTTTGGGAGGCAGAGTGCTGGCCTCCCGTGTACCTCTGAGTTCAAACTGTTTATCCTTCACCAGTCAAGCATCTGACTCTGTGTGTTGCCCAAAGACACTAGGATAGGATTAGAAGAAATTAAAATACCTAAATGGAGACATTGTGAGGGAGCAGGGAGCAAGGTCTGCTTGATGTGAGGAGGTGACAGCAAAGCAAAGGCAAAGGGGACAGTCCCAACTCCAGAGTTATTAGCCACGGGTCAGTCAGGGAGTGGTACAACAGCTACTAGACCTGGAGTCTGCCTGGGGAACAAGCTTTACTTGGGCTCAATACTACAAACAAACATGATCACAAGTGAAGGGGAGGGTGCTTTGCCCTGCACCACATGGACGGCCAAAAGAACAAACAGGTCAGTCCTGAAGAAAGTGAAGCCAGGTTGTTCTTTGGAAGCTAGCATTTTGACGCTCCATCTCACATTCTTTCGGCACATGGCCAGGAGGTACTGGTCCTTGGAGAGGGACATCATGCTTGGAAGGGTGGAGGAACAGCACAGAAGGGGAAGACCCTGGGTGAAATGGATTGATATAGGAACTGGGACAATGGGGGTAGGTCTGTTGGAGATGGTGAGATTGCCTCAGGACAGGCAGGATTAAGAGATAATGTTTATAGGGTCACTATGAGTCTCAAGCAACTGGACGTCACATAACAACAATAACAACAACAACTCCCTACCTCTCCAACTGATTTGTCTGAAAAGGAGGGCTAAGCACAGATGAGGAACTGTGCAAGGGGACAAAGGAATGTCCATCATTCCTGCCACTTAAGTTCAATGCTCAGCAGGCAACCTTAAGTCTCTGTGCCTCAGTTTCATCATATGCCAAAGTTTGTTTCACAGGGCTTTGAGGAGAAAAATGAGAGTGCGCAGACAAAAGGTGTTTAGAGAATACAATGCCAAAAATCTCCCAAGATGCCTCTCCCACACTCCCAGGAGAGGAGCACCACCTCACAGACAGCAAGGGGCATAGCCATGTACTGTCAATCTCCTGGTTCTTACTGTGAACCACTTACACATCTGTTTTTCCTTCCCAGGGTCTACGAAGAATAAAATGGAAAAAAAAACACCCTGATATGAAAACTCCAAGCTGGTTGGGAGACTTGAGCAAAAGACTTTGCCTATTAAAACGAAACCTTTCTTTCTCACAGGCATAAGACACAAATTATATATTGTTACGAAGCACTTTTTACCAAGGGTCAGTTTTTACATTTTATAGCTGTGTGCAAAAGGCTTCCAGATGTGAGACTTGTCTCTTGCGCTCCAAACTCCATCACAGGCTACTTTTTACTGTAAAGGGGGAAAATCATGCCTTTCCTTTAAAAAAAAAGTGTGCTTTTATTTGTCCATACATCACTTAGATGCAAATGTGCATCTAAGCTTTCGAAGCATCTGAAAGGAACAATGATCTTGGCTGGGGTACTTCCTAACAGTGCTACTCCATTCCTACCCCATGAAGCTTCCATTCATACTCCCCGAGGTCTCAGTGCCCCAGCCTCGAGCTCCTCTGGGCTCAAGGTGGGTCAGAGCCACAGTGTCACTCCATGGTGGCCACAGTCGCCAGATAAGCTGGGGCAGGTCACTCTGCATCTGGGCTTTGAAAAAAATGTGTTTGACTGCCAGAGAAACGTGCTTCATTCCCCAGTTAACTCTGACACACTTCAGAAGTACATTTCCAAGATCCTTTGATGGCAAAGCAAATCACTTAAGGAAAGTGTTGGGTCCTTTCCCCAAACGAAAGGTTAAGAAAAGTTCACTATTTCAATACTTAATGCTTCCGGATGTACACGAGGTTCCTCCCAACACTGTTAAGAAAAATCTTAGGAAGAAATCTAAAAACATAAGAATACGCTCACAATGTAGCACTCCAAGGGAGAACTTTTGAAGCATCGCTTCCCCTCCCCACCGGGAACATGCAGTACTATAGCAATATATTTGTGACTCCCCAGATAACTCTTCAATGTTAAGCAAGGCGGTCTTCATTTGAAAGCTAAGATGACCAAGCACCCATTCCTTTGTAAATATGCTCTCAGAACAGCCCCCTCCACACACGGCTCCTCCAGTATATGCCTCCTTGTACTGCTGTGTTATATGCTATGTAAATGTCAGAAACCATTAGCGTTGCATGCAGGTTTCATGTTCTTTCTAAGACAATAAGAAAAGTAATAAAATATATTTGAAATGTACCAAAAACTAGACTTCTGATTTTTCTGTTTATTTAATTAAGCTATGATGATGACGTGGCCTCCAATATGGTGAAAGTGTTTTGCTCTAAACTACTAAACCGAAGGTTGCCAGTTTGAACCCATCCATGGAACAAAGGTCTGGCAGTTCGTGCCTGTAAAGATTACAGCGAAGAAGACCTCATGGATGAGTTTGATGCTGTTAATGCACAGGTGTGTGAATCTGTCTGGTTTTGTTTCAGAGGACGTGCTACAGGATGATAACAATGTTCTGAATGAACAAGGATGATGTTTTTTAAAGGAAAGCTGGTATTTCTGTCCCCTCTGTGACCATGTGAAGTTGTCATTCCTGCACAAAATCAGTGGAACAGGCAGGCAGATGCATATGTGATGGCAGGGTCCTACCTCAGTCCTCAACTACAGAAACCAGTCATGAGGGTCCCATAAGGAGGCAGGTGCCTCACTGTGGACTCTGCCATTGGCTGTCTGGGAGCCACACCTGGGAGACGCTGAGACTCCATGTCTGCTTCTGCAAGGTGGAGACGATGGTGCTCCCACCTTGCACCCTGAAGGCTGAGTGAGGACACTCACACTGTGACCTCACACTGTCAGCACTGAGACCATTTTCATCGTGTCAAACCCACTCATAGCAGCCCCACATGTTAGAACAGTTCCAGAGGGGTTCTTGGCTTTTCAGCAATCTCTACAGCAGCAGGTTGCCAAACTTTTCTCCTGCAACACCAACAGAGGTGTTTGAACTGTTACTCTTTAGGGTAGAAGTCAGCTGCAAACTGTTTTCGACAACAGGAGACCAAGGGTCCCCGAGGGCACTTGGTAAATGTGAGATTTTGTTATACATACAAGACTAGGCCACTTGCGTTCACTTAGCAAAAACCACCGGGGGCCCAGCCTTGTGTCATACTGTGTCCTCTGACAGCTGAGCCCTAGCACCAGGCCCCTTTGCCTGCCCAGCCCCATAGCCCTGTCCAGCAGGGCTATTTCCCCCACCTCTGCATGTGATTTTCTGACACATTTGGTTCTGTCAACACTTAGAAGGACATCCACTGTGGGGCAGAACACCACAAGACTCTATTATGCCACCTTTCATAGCTGTGACCTTCCAGAAACATCCCCGGCCCTTTCTTCCAAAGCATCTCTGACTCCTTTCAAACCACCGACCTTTTTAGCCAGTAAGCTGCCTGCCCTTAGCCATGCTTCCCATCCAGAGCACCCACTGTGTGTCCACATGATGCTATAGGAAACCCTTCACGTCATGACCTTAGTATGTCTGGGCAGCTTCACTTCCAGAGTGTTTCTGAGAAAACTGAGGATTAGTGAGGTTAAGAAAGAATCTTTGGGGAGGGGTTTGTGCGGGGAGAAGGGTGCAACAATGAATGAATGGAATCCCCCAAAAAAAATAAATAAATAAAAATTTAAAAAGAAAAAAAAATCTTCAGGTAATAGAGGCCTCTCATCCTTCACCCCCCATCTTCCAGTGGCTGAGCCTGTGAGCCTTCCCAGTGAGCAAGGCCACGCTGGGTCAGGGAACATGAATATCGGAGCTCTCACTTTTCCTTTCATTTGAGAGAAGATGGAGAGGACAGAGGAGTCCAGAGACCAAGAGAGGACAGGAAAGCTGAGTTCACCAGCACAAATTCAGGCCCTGCCACTCTCCCCAGGTGACCTGGACTGCTTGGCTATAGATTAACACCAATGCGGCCTTAGCTACCGACTGCTGCTATAACACAAATGCCAAAAGTGATGGCTTTAAAGATCCTAAATTTATTTTTTCACTGTTTTGAGTACTAAGGTCTCAATCAGGGTTTCAGTTTGTTGATTCCTTCTGTGGATCTTTTTTTGCCAGGGACCTTGACATTGCTTAATTATTTCTCAGCAGGACCTGATAGGAGGGCTGGAGTGACCAGGAAAAGTCCCTGGTGGATGGTGTTCCTTGTCACCCCCCTGTGTGTATGAATCTCTGTTCTTGTGTCTTGAAAGCTCAAAACTGATCAGGCTTAGGAAGACCCTTTCACTGGTCAGGAGCTCCGGAGCCTACTCTGTATGGAGTTGTGCTAATTAATCAGTGGTGCCTTCCTGGTGGTTTGGATCCACCAGTGGTTTAATAAAAGGAAGATGAGCAATCTCCTTGCATGCAATTTACAGCTTCAAAAAAACCCATTAGAGGGTCAGCTATGATTCAGTCACAACCAGGCATTTGGTTGTTTTAGTTCTATACGGATACGACCTCATTAGCATGCAAGATGTTTTCTAAACAGGATTGCAGTCACAGGTACAGTGGTCAGGAGGTCAACATACATATTTTGTTGCTATTGTTAAGTGTCATCAACTTGACTCATAGCAACCCTATGAACAATGGACCCGAGACTGTGTCGTCCTCATCATCTCTATCTTCTGTACTTGAGCCCTTTGATACTGTTACTGTGTCAACCCATCTTTTGAGGATTTTCATTACAATGACCCTCCACTTTTCCAAGCATGGTGCCCTTTTCCAAGGACTAGCCTCTCCTAACAATGTGTTATGTTGTCCTAACACACTCCCAAGTACGTTAGACAAAGTTTCACCATCCTTGCCTCTAAGGTTGCAGCTTCTCCAAGACTTATCTATTTGGGGATTTTCTGCAGCCCATGGAATATTCAGTACACTTTTTCAACACCACAATTCAAAGGCATCAATTCTTTTCTCATTCTTATTTATTGTCCTTTTTTCAAATGCATAGCAAGTAATTGGAAAGCACATAGTTTGGATCAAATGCACTCTAAACGTACATCTTTGCTCTTCGGGACCTTGAAGAAGTCCTTGATAGCAATACATTTTTTTTATTTTATAACTATTGGTAGAAACAACACTGATTGTGGAACTGAGTAAGATGAAATCAGTAACAACTTCTGCATCTTCTCCATCGATTGTGATGCTGCCTATTGACCCAGTGGTGAGGAATTTTCTTGAGGTTGAGATGCAATTCATAATGAAGACTGTAGTCTTTGATCTTCTGCAGCAAGTGTTTCACGTCCTCCTCACTTTTAACAAGCAAGACTATGTCATCTGCATAACACAAGCTGTTTATGAGTCTTTTTCTAGTCCTGAGGTTAAATTCTTCCTCCTAGAGTCCAGTTTCTCTTAATTTGATCCATAACAGGGTCTCAGAAGGGAGAGACTTCAGTAAGAAAATTGGCCGAAATAATTATCACCATCCCTGAAATAATTGCAAAGTCAGCTCATTTGCTGTGTGACAGTGTCAGGGCTCTCCATGCTGGTTGGTCTCTGTGCCTCTAGCTTCCCCTTGACCCTTTCCACTCACTCAGTCTTGCTGCTAAATGCACCAAACACTCCTCTCTTTCCCTCTGCAATCCGAGCACCAGCACATCCCTTTCTGGCTCTGCTGACACCAACGTGCTCCCCCTTCTCTGACCATCCAGGTCCCTGATGGAGTCTAGTCTTCGCAGCGGCTCACCCAGCAGTGTGCCAGACACTAGCCTCGGAGCTGGCCTGCCTCCTCTTTCTTCACTCTCACAAAAGCCTTACACTGTAGGGACTCAGCCAGTGAAGCAGCTTGTTTAGGAAGCTCAGACAGTAAACCAGAGGGAAGCTGGGACTCAAGCCTCAGACTTTCAAAGAGCAGCAGGAGGGGAGGTTTTGTGTGCAAACGTCTCCTTTCCCTGAAGAGGTCTAGTGTCTGGAGAATACAGGCTGGATTGTAATTTTGGAGGAGATCTTGGATCTTTCCCTCCAACTGATAGAAATCAACCAGACAACCAGCACTTCACAAAACACCTGAGGACTCACCCAAAAGAAGACTTCCCACAGAAGAACCCCTTCTCTCATGGTTACAGAGCAACTTTCCACAGAGAGAAATCCTCTAGGCTTTCCAAACACCCTAGTTGTATAGGCTCTCGTCTAGAGGAGCTCTGGTGGCCTAGTGGTAAGAAGCTGCACTACAATCCCAAAGGCACATGGTTCGAATTCAACAGCTGCTCTGAGGGAGAAAGATAGGCAAACTCCTCCTAAATAATTTACTGCCCTTGAAAACCTACTGGAGGGTTAACTATGAATTGGTTCAACTTAACAGCACACAGCAAAAACAATATATTCCAGGAAAAAAGTAGGTTTTTTTTTTAATACAAAGCAAGACTCCCTGCCTGCCTCTCCCTAGGTCTCTTCTGTCATGTTTTCATGGGTTCACATGAAAGGAATGAATGAGTCACACTCCTCTGCACCAGGGACAGTGAAGGCCCACATACGGCCACATCTCCAGAACCATGTCCGCATGAGAGCGCATGCTTCTCAGTACCATATATCCAACATTCTCCCGTCCCGAGCACATACACGTGCTGGCATCAGGCTTGACACTGGGACAGCCATGTCCCCAGCCCACTCTCACCCAGCTCCCCGTCCATCTTCTCTGACAAGCTTTCCCCAGATGCTCCTTCCTGGTCACCTGGCCCTCACATCAGGACCTGCTACATAATTTGTACGTCCCACTAAAAAATAATTCGTAATTGTAAGAAAATGGCAACACAGTAGGAAGCCCAATGTGAGGTCAAAAGCAGAGCCATGTATCAGATGTCCCTGAGACTGGCCCCATCATGAGTCCCAGCTGACACCCATCTTGACTCTGACTTATCACAACTCACACTGTGATGGAATAGCTTCCTTTTAACATGAACATTTAACAAGCTAGGTTATCACAAGTCAGAGGTTATGCCTTATGACTCCTTGTGACTCTCTCCCCAAACCTGTAACATTGTTCAAACACTATGAATGAATGGCTAGGTGAGTGGATGGATGGATGGATGGATAGATGGATGGATGGCTAGTAGCAGTGTAAAAAGCTCCGTGGCTCAGTTCCAGTGTATCTGTTGAGGTAAACCTGTTTCTTCACACATTTATGGAGCTACTACCATGTGCACAGCAGAGCACCAAAGGAACAAAGGTTTTGTCAGATGTAATGCATTATGCACTAGAGGAGTTTTCCGTTCTCTGTCTCTCCCTCCTTTACTCCCTTGCCCTCTCCCTCGCCCTCTTCCTCTCTCCCTCTCTCTCGCTTTCATTTTCTCCCCCTCTCCCTGTCTCCCCCTCTTCTATTTCTCTCATTGCCATTGAGCCTGAATTGGCACATCCACAGAGTTTCTGAGGCTGTGACTTGAAGGGAAGGAGCTGGCTCATCTCTCTGTTGAGGTGCCTGTGGTGGATTTGAAACAGGGGTAACCTCTAGTTTAGCAGCACAGCTCACTACAGACTATACCGTAGAACCACTGTTTAATTCCTAAGCATTCACGACGTGTTACAAAAGGCTGACACTTTGAACCTACCCAGCTTTTACTGGGTCTAATGCTGGGGTGGCCCTTTGGAAGTTTTCAGCAGGGAGATAAAAACTTTACCCAGAAATTGCTCGCTCCTATAAAACTATGAAAAAAGGAAGCACAGCAGGCTCTTGGCACCCTTTAGGCTCTTCCCCAGGCTTGGAAGCATTGACCCCAGACATAAATCTTGGCCATTTCTAGGTGGACTCAGAGAAAATCACCCCTTGTCATTAGGAAACAATGTGAGTCTTCAATCCATGCTGGTGCTGATGTGATTGGTGGCTGAACTGGTCCACCTGTGAGGAGACAGGAGCACAAGATGGAAAAGCAAAGAATGCAAAAGGAACTCAGAAGCTCCAGGCGCATCAGCACGTCCCAGCCAGGCCCCATTCCTGTCTCTGCTACCATCTCCACCATCTCTCTCCTGTCCTATAGTCTGTCCCTCACTCAACAGTTACAGAAACCCAACACACCTTCTCCTTTTCATCCATTCTCACAAAGAAAGTATCAAGGAAGAAAACACCTACGGGGTAATTCCATCTCATCTACATTATTTAAAAGTTGATTGGGTATTTATTTTCTGAGGTCATGTGAGTTAAAAGATTCTAGCAAGGATTGATTTCTCCAGACCAGATTGCTCTAAGATGCACCACCAGAGGGCAGCAAAGAGCTGGTGCACCCCTGATAAGGGCTCTCTTTCCTGAAGCCTTTGGGTAGAGCAACAGCAAATAATTATTCCTTATTGTGCACCAGGCTTTGTGCTGCAAGTTTTACATGCACATCTCACTAAATCACAGGAACTCCTAGTAGGGGACATTCTACTAACAGCTCCACTTCCCAGCTGAAAAAAATAACACTCAGTGAGGGTAACACATTTTCCATTTTCACACAGCTAATGGTGATGTCTCATTCTTAATTCTAAAATCCAGCTTCTCAAATGATCTGTCCAGTGTAAAAATTGAATAGCTATGAAGAATTGATAAAGCCCTGACACACACCTTTCTTGATTTTAAATCATGCAGTGCTCCTGTACTCTGTTCAGACAAGAATCTGTTGATCTAGGTGTAAGTTTCACACTAGTACAATTATGTGTTTTAAGGCTCCCATTCTTCTCAATGTTAGCCATAACTTTCTGTGATATGCACAAACACCTTTGCATAGTAAGTAAAACAAAGAAAGACCTTTTGGTATTCTCTGCTTTCATTCAAAATTCATCTAACATCAGCAATTAATATCCCTGGTGCCATGGCCTCTCCTAAATCCAGCTTGAATTTCTGGCAGTTCTGTCAATGTTGTTGTTGTTTATTTTTTCATTATTATTGTTGTTGTTATGTGCTGTCGAGTCGCCTGCGACTCATAGCGACCCTATGTACAACAGCCCTAAACTCCACTCTGTCCTGTGCCAATCGCACTGTCTCTGACACTCCCATCCCAATTATCCCAGTCACTGAATCAATCCACCTCATAGAGGGCCTTCCTCTCCTGCGCTGTCCCTCCACCATCCCAAGCATGATGTCCCTCTCCAAGGACCGGTCTCTCCTCACAACATGTCCAAAGTATGTTAGACGGAGCCTCAGAATCCTTGCCTCCAAGAGCCACCCGGTTTAACCCTTTCCAGGACAAATCTGTTTGTTTTCCTAGCAGTCCATGGTATTCTCAATACTCTTCTCCAGAACCACAGCTCAAAGGCATCAGTTCTCCTTCTATCCTCCTTGGTCATTGTCCAACTCTCTGATGCATAACAGGTGATTGCAAAGACCATGGCCTGTATCAGACGCACCTTAGTCTCCAAAGAGATACCATTGCTCTTCAGCACTTTGGAGAGGTCCCTAACAGCAGACTTTCCCATGGCAATGCGCCTTTTAATTTCCTGGCTGCTGGTGCCAAGACTGTTGACTATGGAGCCAAGCAAACTAAAGCTGTGTACAATCTCAATCTCTTCACCATCCATCCTGATGCTGCCAATTGGTCCAGTGATGAGAATCTTTGTCTTCTTGACATTGAGCCTCAATCCATATTATAGGCTGCAGTCCTTGACACTCTTCAGCAGGCGCTTCAGGTCCTCCTCAGTTTCAGCAAGCAGGGTTGTGTCATCCGCATAATGCAGACTGTTGATAAATCGTCCACCAATCTTGACCCCACATTTCTCCTCATAGAGCCCAGCCTCCCGGATAATCTGTTCTGCATATAGGTTGAAAAGGTGATTATTATCATTACTATTAATTTTAATGAAGATTTACAGATATTCCAGATTTCCATTCATTCATTGTTGCACTTTTCTCCCTGCCCACCCTTCCCCTCCAGTTCATTCCTCTCTTTGAAAAGTAAAAGAAAAATTCTTTCATTGTTATACAATCCCTCCCGCCAAGTCCACTCCACTATGCAGCCTCATTCTGGACTCTTGTCATGACAATAATACCTAATCACATATCCCTTTTAAACAGTTCTCTCTCTCATCTGTTTCAATGCAGTATGCATAATTTATCCCATCTCTCTCAGTCTGCCCCCAATCCAGATGTTCTTGTTGTTATGTGCCATTGAGTCAACTGCAACTCATAGAGACTATGTACAATAGTTCTGAGCCCTGCCCCTGTCCATAGAAGCCAGTCTCACTGTCTCTTACACACATCTCATCCATGATCCTCCTCTCTTGTGCTATCCTTCCACCTTTTCAAGCATGATATCCTTCTCCAAGGACTGGTTGGTTCCTCCTGGCAACATGCTCAAAGTATTTCAGACAGAACTTCAAGATCCTTGCCTCGAAGGAGCAACTTGACTTCACCCTCTCCAGGACAGACCTGTTTGTTTTCTTAGCAGTCCATAGTATGTTCAGTACTCTTCTCCAGCACCACAACTCAAAGGCATTGAAGAGTTTGTTGCAAAAGGGCAGCATTTGAAGTCTTTCAATATGGATTGAAGCTCAACATCAAGAAAACAAAGATTCTCACCACTGAGTCAATTGACAACACCAAAGTGGATGGAGCAGAGATGGAAATTTAATTATTGAGATTTAACTATTCCAGCTTACTTAGTTCCACAATCAACACCCTTGGCACCAGCAGTCAAGAAATCAAAAGATTAATTGAATTAAGAAAAGCTGCTGTCAAGGACCTTTCTAGAGTGCTAAAACCCAATGACGTCATTCTAGAAACTAAGATCTGCCTGCCTGATCCAAACCATGTTCTTTGTTCTTAATAATACTGATTAATAGTTTCCACATTCTGTCTGATTACCTTTTTTTTTAAATGGAAACAAATAGGAACTTCTTCCTGTCAATTGGTCAGGCAGCTACCTTCCAGATTTCTTGGCACATTCTGGTAAGCATGTGCAAGGCTACATCTGTTTGCTGAAGCATGTCAGTTGGTATTCCATCAATTCCTGGGGTCTTATTTGTTGCCAGATACTTCAGTTGAGGTTGAATGTCTTCCTTTATTACAATGTTCTTGAACATATGCTACTTTCTGAAATGGTTCTGCATCAGCCAATACATTGTGTATTTCTTTTTCTATCTTCTTTTGACACTTCCTAGATCAATATTTTGCCCACAGCATTTCTCTGAATTGCAACTTGTGACTTGGATTTGTTTTTCAGTTAATTTTGCCTGAGAAATGTCAAGCATGTTCCTCCTTTTAGATTTTCTAAATCCAGGTCTTTGGACATTTAATTATAATTAGCTTTGTCTTCTCAAGCTGCCTTTTGAAATTTTCTATTCACTATCTTGGCATTTCTTCTCTTTGTTTTGGATTCTCGACGTTCAATGCAATTTTTAGAGTCTCTTCTTACATGCATTTTGATCTTCTCCACCCAGTCCAGCCTCATCTGTCTTTTGTTTTCTTCCTGGATGATATCCTTGCTGTTATCTCAACTCATCTGGTCTTCAATCATTGATGTTCAATGCCCAAATCTAGTCTTGCAAAAATTTTTAAATTCAAGTGGGATAGACTCAAGGTTGTATTTTGGGTTTTGTGGACTTGTTTTCATTTTATTCAGTTCCAATTTGAATGTACACATGCGTTCCATTGTGAGCACCTGGCCTGGTTTTGATGGCTTGTATTGAGCTTCTCTATCAATTTATTTCACAGATATAGTCAATCTAATTTCTATAGTCCGTCAGATGGACTTAATGTGCATAGTTGCCATTTGTGTTTTTTAAAAGGTCTTTGCAATGATTAAATCGTTGATTATACAAAATCCCATCATTTATTCTCCATCCTCATTCCTATTAGTCCAAAACAAGATTTTTTGTTTTCTTAATGTTGAGATATAATTCATACTGAAGACTCGTCGACAATATGCATTATCAAGATGACACAGCCTTACTTGCTGAGTTTTAGGAGGACTTAAAATGCTTACTACAGAAAACTGAAGACTACAGCTTATGTATATATTACATTTCAAATCAAGAAAACAAAAATCCTAACTACTGGGTGAATAGGAAACATCATGACAGATGAAGGAAAGATTGAAACTATCAATGATTTAATCACTTGGATACATAATCAATACCGTTGGTACCAGTTGGCAAGAGATCAGATGTTGTGGCACTGGGGAAAATCTAATGTCAAGGATCTCTCTAAGGTATTGAAGAGCAATTATATCTGTTTAAAGACTAAGGTTCACTTTATCCAAGGCATGGCCTTTGCAATTACTTGTTATGCACATGAAAGTTGTGCAACGAATAAGGAAGATAGAAGAAGAATCAATGCCTTTGAGTTGTGGTGATGGAGAAGAGTACTGAATATCCCATGAATTGCCAAAGAATAAATGTATCTGGGAGAAAGTGCAACTAGGTTCTTCTTGAAGACAGCAATGGCAAAGCTGCATCTCATATATTTTAGGAATATTGTTAGAAGGGATTAGTCCTTGGACCGCATACTTGGAAACTGGAGGGTCAATGTAGGAGAGGAAGCCTCTCAATATGATATATTAATAGAGTGGCTATAACAATGGGCTTAATATATGAGCGATGATGAGGATGGCACAGGATAGAACAGGTTTAGTTTAACTTGAAGCATATCATAACAGTGGTGATATTGAAAAAGAGTACTGAATATCCCATGGATTGCCAAAAGAACAAAAAGGTTTCCTTGGAAGAAGTGCAAATGGTATTTCTAGTTCCATCTTTTTTGAGAGAGTGTCATACAGCCTTCCATAGTGGTTGCACCAGAATATATACAAGCTTTTTAAGTAAACCAGTATAAAATAAAAGTTTTCTTAAAAAAAACACAAAAATCACTGAAGTTCTTCTACACTAACAAAGAGAACTCAAAAAAGGAAACTAAGAAAGAAGTACCATTTACAATAGCCAATCACAAATTGAGATACTTGGGAGTGAACCTAACTAGAGGCACAAAAGACCTATACAAAAAAAAATTACAGAACATTTCTGCAAGACACAATTAAAGACCTAAATAAATTTTTTAAAAAAAGTTCCTTGTTCATGGATTGGAAGACTCAATATTATGAAAATTATAATCCTACTGAAAGCAATCTACATGTTCAACTCAACACCAATACAGATACCAAATTCATTTTTCAAGGAGATCGAAAGGGAAATTGTCAAGTTTATCTGGAGAGAAAAGAGGCCCAGAATAACAAAAACACTTCTGAAAAACAAAAATTAAGTGGGAGGCATAGCACTCCCTGATCTTAAAACATACTACACAGCAGTAGTAACCAAAACAACATAGTACCAGTACAATTACAGGCACATAGACCAATGGAACAGAGTTGAAAACCCAAAAATGGACCCATCTATCTATGGTCAATAGATATTCAACAAGGAAATAAAACCTATCAAACAAGGAAATGACAACTTCTTCAACAAATGGTGCTGGGAAAACCGAGCTGCTACCTTCAGAAAGTTGAAACAGGTCCACATTTCATACCATATACAAAAATCAACTCAAGATGGGTCAGAGACCTGAAAGTAAAGCCCAAAATCATAAAGTTCATAAGAGAGAAACTGGGATCAAGTTTAGAAGACCTAGTCTACTTTATAAAGAGACTGCCAAATAGATCCAGAAATGAACAGTGTGAAGAGGCTAAAAATGATGAATGGGCCCTTCTAAAGATTAAATCCCTGTGGGCATCAAAAACTTTTTCCAACAGCATGAAAAAAACCCTACCAACTGGGAACAAACATTTGGCAATTGCATCTCTGACAAGGGTCTCATAACAAAAGTTTACATAATATTCCTGGGCCTCCAGAAGAAAAAAAAAAGACACAATTACAAAATGGGCAAAAGATATGGAAACACTTTACACAGAGGAAGACATTCAGGTAACCAACAGACACATGAAGAAATGCTCAAAAATCACTGGCAATATGAGTGATGCAAATCAAAATCACAATGAGATAGCATCTCACCCCAATAATCGTGGTGAAATTTGGTAGGGCAAGTAATAAATGTTGGAGAGGTTGTAGAGAGCTGGGAACTCTCATATACTGTTGGTGAGATTGTAAAATGGTACAACCACTCTGGAAGACAGTTTGACATTTCCTCACAAAGGTGATCATAAAAACTCCATATGGCCAAGCTATTCCATTACAGGAAAATATTCCAAGGAAAATAGAACTGACACACAAATGGAGATCTGTACGCCAATGCTCATGGCAGCCTTATTCACCATTGCAAGAACATGGAAACAGCACAAATGTCCAACCACAAGTGAATGGATTGAGAGATTGTGTTACAGTCACATCATGGAATACTAAGCAGCATTCAGGAACAATGATTTTGAAAAACAGTACATACCATCAACCATCAAGAAAACAAATAGATCTATTTTAGAGAGGCTGAAACCTAGTTTCTCCTTGGAGGCTAGAATTTTAAAGCTCCATATCACATACTTTGGGTACATGGCCAGGAGGGACCAGTCCTTCAAGGACATCATGCTTGGAAGGGTAGAAGGACAGTGTAGGAGAGGAAGACACGAATGGGATGAATTGATACGGTAACTAGGGCAATGGGATTAGGTATGTTGGAGTCAGTGAGACTGGCTCAGAATAGTACAGCCTTCAGGGCTGTTGTACACAGAATCACTATGAGTTTCAGGTAATTTGGTGGCACATAATAACAACAACAACAACTACTTTCACAACCACTGAAAACCAGCAAGTTCCTCAATCCTCATTTTCCCTACAACAGACTGGGAGAGTGTCCAATCAGAACAAGATCATTCTGGTCAGTTCTTTAAACAGTCATAAAGAAAAAGAGAATTGTGTGCTTCTATCTTGTTGACTTTTGTTTTTAATTAGCAAAAATTCACTTTTGAAAGATTACTTTTACTACAAAAATGAACAGACTTTCTGGACTTTAAAGGGATTTCTACTTGCAGGTATTCCAGTCAGCAGGGTGTCATGTTGAGCATTCTGCAGGCAGAACTGTTTCAAATCTGCAGCTGCCTGGGAAACCTGCACATATTTAAAGAAAAGGTGTTAACAGATGGTAAAAATGTGTAATAAAGGCTTTCCGAATCTTAAAAAACAGACAAACAAAAAAAAACACAACACAAAATTACATAAGCTGGGAGAGGCTGGAGAACATAACATGGAGTGAACTACTTCAATCTTGTAAGGACAAATACTGCATAAGAACATTCTTGTAATTATAGAAGGATAACTAGTAAAGCATGTATGGGAACTCAGTGGAGGGAGGGGTAAGAGTGTAGGGATGAGGATGAGTCAGGGCAAAACCACAGGGCTGCATAATTTAGTGGGTGAAGGGAGGCAGGGAAGGAAATGGGAAAGATCAGGGTGAAAAGACAGGGTAATGATGGACAAGGTACAATGGCGATTCATTTTATATAACATAATGCATGAAAAATGATTGTATGAAACACATTGCGAATGAAGAATAGTGTGAAACGCAGTATATACGAACTTTGTAAGCAAACCAACAAGGAAAAAAATATAAAAATAAAAGAATGGGCTCGAGCATATCAGAAGTCATGAGGTGGTATGGGATAGGGCAAGGTTCACATTTGTTGTTTATATGGTCACTACGAGTGACTAATACAGTGCCTAATAAGTTGGAAATGGGATTGGAACCTGCATGCATCTGGATCCTGAGATGAGTTTTGTTCTCTAAACTGTAGGAATATCTACAGAGAGATTCCATGGGTTTTGTTCTAGACTGCTCAGTAAAACAAATATAGAAAGTCACACAAAATTTTTGGTTTCTCAGTGCACATCTACGTTGCATTTATGCTATACTGTAGTCTAGTAAAGGAGCTCTGGTTATATAGTCCATACAAAATTGTGGTGCTAAACCAAAAGTGGCACCTTTCTGAAAGGTCAAGTTCACCAGCAACTCCAAGGGAAAAAGATAGGCAATCTCCTCCCATGCTCTTTATAGCCTCTGAAAACCAACTGGAGAGTCAGCTATGAGTTGGTTCAGTTTGGACAGCAATGACTTTGAGGTTTTACTGTTAATAATAACAATAATAATAATTAATTAATTTCAATGAAATTTTAAATAGAGATTTTGGATTTCCATTCATTCATTGTTGTACTTTTCTCCCTGCCCACCATCCACTTTCAAAACATCCTGCCTCTGGAAATTCTATAAACTTTGATAAATGTCAGTAGTTGTAGAGGAGCTTCAGGCCTTTTGTTCATAGGGCCGCTAAGGGTCATGCTCTACTTGAAGACAATCAACAACAACATCAATAAGTCTAGGGAGTTCTTGTGGTTTAGTGGCAAGAAGCTGCACTGCAATCTTGAAGGCACATGGTTCAAGACCACAACCTGCTCCCCAAGAAAGGATGAGCAGTCTCCTCCCGTGTGATTAACTGCCTCTGAGAACTCACCAGAGGTTCAGCTATGGGTCAGTTCCTACTTTACAGTACACAATAACAACAAGTCTAAGTAAGTATGCAATTGTTGTTAGGTGTCATCGAATGAACTACGGCTGATACTGATCCTATGAACAGATCTGAGCCTTGTCCTACCCCGCGCCATCCTTAAGATCTCTAATGTTTGATCTCATTGTTACAGTTACTGTATCAATCTATTTTGTTGTAGGTCTTCTTCTCTGCTGACCTTCCACTTTTCACAGCATTATGTCCCCCATGCAACAACATGTTTTTGCTTTCTCAACTGCTATTACTATCGATATTGACTGTAGAGGTAAATAAACTTAAATTGTTGACAACTTCGATCTTTTCTCTATCACAATATTGTCTATTAGTCCACCAGCATAGAGTTTCTGTTTCTTCATGATGATGAGAAAGTAATTTATATTAAAAACCTTTGATCTTCTGCAGTAAGTGTTTCTAGTCCTCTTTACTTTGAGCAAACAAGGTTGTATCATCTGTGTAACAAAGGTTGTTGATGAATCTTCCTCCAATTCTCATGCCACATTATTCCTTATATATTCCAGCTTCTTGAATGATTTGCTCAGCATGCATGAAGAAAGCAAAAGGTCATAACAAAAACAGGAAGAAAAAGACCAAAATAGATGTCAGAAGAGACTCTGAAAATTATACTGGAGAAAACAAAGACATGCTGAAGTAAAAGAGATGAACAGAATATTTCAAAAAGACAGCTTAAAAAGATAAAGCCAAGCATTATAGTGAAATGTGCAAAGACCTGGAGTTAGAAAATTAAAAGGAAGAAACTGCTCAGCATTTCTCAAGCTGAATGAACTGAAAAACAAATTTAAGTCTCAAGTTGCAACACTGGAAGATTCTATGGCCAATGTCTTGAATGATGCAAGAAGTATCAAAAGAAGATGAAAAGAATATACAGAGCCACTGTACCAAAAAGAATTGGCTGGCACAGAACCATTTCAGGAAGTAGAGTATGATTAAGAACCCATACTAATGAAGAAAGAAGCTCAACTGCACTGAAGACATTGGCAAAAAATAAGGCTCCAGGAACTAATCGAACACAAACTGAAGTGTTTCAACAAACAGATGAGGCCTTGGGCATGCTTACTAGACCATGCCCAAAAAATTTTTAATACAGTTACCTTGATCAACTGACTGGAAGAGATCCATATTTATTCCCATTCTAATAAAAAGGAGATTCAACAAAATGTGGAAATTGTTTAATAATATCAATTATATGACATGCAAGATGAAGAGTATTTTTGAATGGCTGGACCTGTATATCAATAGGGAACTTCCAGAAATTCAAGCTAGATTCAGAAGAGGCTGTGGAACAAGGAATATCATTGCTAATATCAGATAGATCTTGACTGAAAGCAAAGAAATCCAGAAAGATGTTGACTTGGATTTCATTGACTATGCAAAAGAATTTGACTGTGTTAATCATAACAAATTATGGTTAACTCTGAGAAGAATGGGAATCCCAGAACACTCAATCATATTCATGTCTAAAGTGTACAATTTATTGTTGTGTATTGTCAAGTTGGAACCGACTCACAACTGAACCTTCAGTGAGTGGGTTTCCAGAAACAGTTACAGGGGCACAAGAGGAGGCTAACTATCTTTCTTCACATGGAGCAGCTGGTGGATTTGAGCCACATGCCTTTGGCTTGGCAGTGCACCTCCTTACCACTAAGCCAAAGTGTGCAAAGTTGTTAAGTGCCATCGAGTCGACACAACAGATCTGAACTCTGTCCTATCCCGTGCTATTCTCATCACCTCTGACACATTTAAACCCATTGCTTAAGTCACTGTGGATCCTTGAGGATCCTTCTCTCTTTAACTGAATGTCTTTCCAAGAAGGATATCCTTTTCTAAGAAATAGCCTCTTCGAGCAACATACCCAAAATATGTAAGAAGACGTTTCACCATCCTTGCCTCTAGGGAGAACTCTGACTGCACTTTTTCCAAGAAATATTTTTGGTTTTTTGGCAGTCCATTGGCTACTTAATGCTCTTCTCCAGCATCACACCTGTGGCATTAGTTGTCCAGCTCTCAGCAGTAAAACAAGTGATTGAAAAGATCCTGGCCTGGATCAGGCTCACTTTAATCTTCAAACTGACATCATTACTCCTCAGCTATTTGGAGAGGTCCCTGAGAGAAGTCTTACCCAATGTCTTACGCTTCCTGATCTCCTGAGTGCTGATATGAAGGGAGTTGATTGTGGATTCAAGTAAGATAAAATCATTGACAATTTCAATCTTTCTCCATCCATCATGTTGCCTATTTATCCAGTGGTGAGAATTTTTGCTTTCTTGATGTTGAGATGCAATCCATATTGAAGGCTGTAGTATTTGATCTTTCCCACTCAAGTCCCTCTCACTTTCAGCAAGCAAGGTTGTGTCAACTGCATAATGCAAGTTTTGATGAATCTTTCTTCAATTCTGATGCCACATTCTTCTTCATAGAGTCCAGCTTCTTGAACAATTTACTCAGCATATAGATTAAGTAGATATATTTAAAAAGTACACATTCCTGCCACTTACCTTTCCTAATTTTAAACCATGTACTATTCTCTTATTCTTTTCAGACAATAGCTTCTCAATCTAGGTATAGGTTTCATATAAGCAGAATTAAGTGTTCTGAGATTCCCATTCTTCTCAATATTAGTCATAGTTTGGTATGACTAAACATAGTCAAATGCTGTTGCATAGTCAATAAGACACAAATAGGCATCCTGCTAGTGTTCTCTGCTTTCAGCTAGACTCTCTCTGACATCAGCAATGATATCTCTAGTGCCACAGCCTCTTCTAAACCCAGCTTGAACTTCTTGACGTTCTCTGTCAAGTGTGCAATAGAGTTATGGAAAAATTCAAATTATTGATAGAATTACTAAAATGTGACACAGAGGAATTAAATCGGTATGTGCTTTTGAAATAATGGCACCAATAGTCTTGCAGTACCCAGGATTCCCACAAACCCTCAGTTTGTAAAGAAAACACAAATGTAACATCTATAAAATGCAGTAAAGAGAAGCACAGCAAAATGAGGACTCCCTGCGGGTGAGGTCTACTCATTATGGACCAGCCCCTGCCCCAGCCTGCTGGGCATTCTGCTGGGCTGTCGGGCCTGCCCTGTGCTCGCCTCTCTTTTGTTGAATGGACTTTAGTCACCCCATTAACATATCCTGCACAGACAACCAGTCTTAACCAGATTTATATTTGGTTGGTTTCATCTTTCAAAGGCAGAAGACTATGTTCCCTTAAATTTTCTCCCAATGATCAAATAAAACCAACCTCATGACTATGGAGCCCCCATACTGGACACATCTGGGAAGATACACTTTCTACTCTAATCAGTATTGCCAGTGATTCACTTTTCCCCCTAAAAACAGACAAACTGAATGAACAAAATGACTATGATGTCATTATATTTAACTCAATACTTTAGTTTAAAAAAAAAGCAAAATACATCAAGATGGTGGATTAAAAAAAAGAATTCAAAACTCAGTTTAAAATATTCTGCTCCTTTTGACAATGAGGACAGAGCTGATATTCTGGGATGAGTGGTAGGCATGTCTAATTAGATGCAGATCATCCTCTCATCCAATATTCAGTTATTCCTCAGAGCCCACAAGAACATGAAGCAACAGGCTCCTGCTTTCAACCCATTGTTTCCTTAAAGGAGCCCCAGCTAAGAATCCTTTCTAAATGACAAAGGCTTTTATTCCTCTGAAAGGCAGGCCATGGTTAGTATTTGCATCATTATAGATGAAAAATATTATAAATAAAACAGAAAAATATTAAAATCAAAAAAATATTAGTAAAATAATCCAATTCTTTTACAGCCACTATCAGTATTGCTAACTCCTTTTATTTTGAAGGCTGTTGTTGTTGTTATATGCCATGGAGTCATCTGTGACTCATAGCTATCCTATGTACAGCAGCTCTGAAGCCTGCCCTGTCCTGAGCCAGTCTCACCAATTCCAATACACCAACCTCCATTGTCCCAGTTACTATATCAATCCATCGCATCAAGGTCTTACTCTCTTGTGCTGTCTCTCTGCCCTTCAGAGTATGATGTCCTTCTCCAAGGTTCAGTCCCTCCTGGCCATGTGTCCCAAGTATGTGAGATGGAGCTTCAAAATCCTACCCTCCAAGGAGAAACTTGGTTCCACCCTCTCCAAAACAGACCTATTTGTTTTCTTGGCAGTCCATGGTATGTTCAAGACTCTTCTCCAGCTCCACAAGGCGAAGGCTTTGATTCTTCTTCTTCTGTCATCTTTAGTCATTGCCCAGCTCCCTGATGCATAACAAGTAATTGTGAAGACCATGGCCTGGATTAGGTGCACCTTATTAGTCTCTAGACTAACATTGCTTTTCAGTACTCTGGAGAGGTACTCTGAAGATTTTCCCAATGCAATTCATCTTTTGATTTCCTGACTGCTAGTGTCAAGAATGTTGATTG
Organism: Elephantulus edwardii; assembly: GCF_000299155.1. Lineage (NCBI taxonomy): Eukaryota > Metazoa > Chordata > Mammalia > Macroscelidea > Macroscelididae > Elephantulus > Elephantulus edwardii. Next base: position 10,267,734 of record NW_006399814.1, read on the forward strand.
TGGATCTGAGCAAGCTGTAATTATTAACAACCTCAATCTCTTCTCCATCCATCATGATGCTGTCAACCATCCCAGTGGTGACAATCTTTGTCTTCTTGATGTTGGGCTTCAATCAATATTGAAGACTACCATCCTTGACCTTGTGCAGCAAGCTCTTCGAATAAAAGCAAAAGTTACTCCAGTAAGTATTTATTAAGTGGTTTTTTTTTCACACTCCTCACAGTTTATAATTCATTCAGTTTTGCAGCTGAAGAACTTGCAGCTTAGAAAAATTAAGATGCATTTTCAAGGTCTTGGACCATGTTAGGGAGCTCTGGTGTCATAATCTGTAAGAAGCTGTGCCGCTTACCCAAAGATTATGTCTCTCTGGTGGATTGAATCCACCAGTGACTCTGTGACACAGAGATGACCATTCTACTCCTGTGCAATTTACAGCCTCAGAAACCCACTGGAAAGTCAGCTATGAGTCAGTTCCTAATCAATGGCAATGAGTTTGAGTGGGCAATGTTAAAATCTTTGGACATTTACAGGTAGGGTGACCATCTGTCCTTGTGTAACAAAACAGTCCTGGTTTACACCATAATGATGAAGTGTGTTCTTTTTACTCTTAAAGAATCTTAGTAATGGTTGATGAATTTTATGATTGCTTTACATACAGGGCCCTGAAAGAAAGTCTATGAGATGTGGGATTGTTCAGGGCTGAAGAAATGGTTATTCAGCTTTCTCCTTGCACAGCCCCCACCTGGAGTGAGTCCACTGAGGGTAATGTTTAACCCCATAGAGTATCCTGTTGACTCTTGGTGGGCGATCCCTGGCTTTCCTTGTTTTTCCCTGCTCCCCCTCATCATCAGACAAAGCTGGGTCTGACACAGTTGATTGTTCACTGGGGGGTATGTGACACTTTGGGGACCCATCTGTTGAGGGAAGATCCAAATCAAAAGCACTGTCCCTCTCCCCATGTGTCTGTCCTCATGAAATTCCCCAGACAATTAAAGTATCAGGTTCTGGTTTCAAGAGAACAAAAGTCAGAGAGCAGCTGCTCTTCCAGGGGGGCTGAGGGAACCTCTCCTTGACGGTCTGCTTGGCATGTGCTTTACATGGGGGATTAGCTCATTCAGAAGAGGGGAAATGGGATATGGGCCTTTGACATCCTATTCAAAGCTCAGAGAGGGGGAAAGTCATGAGGAGCTCAGAGAATCCATGAAGCCACAAAGACTTGGTTCCATCAGTGCCCAGCCAGTAGGCCCCATCCCCCACATCACTGGAGACTGACAACTTAGGTTGACCGGAGTGTTGCCCAAAAAAAGAGACTGCTGATTTGCTCCCTTCTCAAGGGCAGGAACCTGAGATACCATCCATGGGACTTTGCTAGGACAAATCTGGGGACCCATAGGCCTTTCAAACTCACCAGACTGGTGACTTCTTGCCACTTAGCACCTGCATTTCACCATATTTTTGAGATTTCTGTCTATGTTCAACCGTATCTCTGACTTTACTCAGATGCTAAAGAGGTTTTCTGCACTTCCCTCAGGTATATTCAGCTCAACCCCCGAATCCCAAATGTCTGCAGAGCAGAGAGGGTAGGCTGGAAGCTTACTGACTCCAATTATGACTCCTCTCCTCAAAAGCAGAAATGACCATGGGCAACTTCCTTAATTTCTCCCAGCCCAACATCCTGACCTCCAAAGGGGAGATAAGATAGGCCCACCCTTTTGCATCTATTGTTGTTGCTATTGTGTACCATTGAGTTGGGACCAATCCATAGCTGATCCTCCAATGCATTTTCAGAGGAGGTTAACTGCCGAAGAGGAGATTGCCCATCCTTCTCTTAAAGAACATCTGGTAGACTCGAACTATACACCTTCAGGATTGCAGTGCAGCATTTTACCACTAGGTGAGCATTACAAAGTTGACACTACAGTTTAATGTGTAGCTGCCAATCAAAAGATTAGCAGTTGGAACTCACCCAGGGATTCTACAGTAAAATATTTGACCATCTGGTTTCAGAGCTGACAACACAGGGTCCAATTCACTGTAAGTCAAAACTGACTGGATAGCATCTAACAACAACTGTGGGTTTTAAATGAGATAAAAGTTTCAAAACAGAATATTAGTAGTCTGCAAATGTTAGTTGTTTATTATTATCTTCTTGTTGTTGTTAAGTGTCATTGAGTCGAGGATGACTCATAGTGACCCTATAGACAAAAAGCCTGAAGACTTGTGTAACTATCATCCTTTCTCTAAGTTCATAGAGTGTCTAGAAGCATGCTGTTTATGGAGTGAATGCCATTCCTGATTCCTAAACTGTCTTAATCTGGGAGCTCCACCAAATCTTGTCCACCAGGGGTAACTATTATGACATTTGATATATCAGTGTCACAGTGTTCAGCATCACAGAAACCCCAAGCTACTTCAGTACAGCAAATTGACAAACCAGTGCTATACTACTTAGAAGAATGTTCATCCAAAATACAATTAACACTAAGCCCAAGGGCCACAGACCAGAGGGCCCAACTGACTTTTAAATACAAAGGCCCTCAACCAAGTCCTGATTGACTCTAAAGGAGAGGCTTTCGGCCTACTCTTCATTCTTAACCAAACAGTTAACACCAAAAACAAGAGACTATACCTTTATTATTATCATCTTGCATCTAGAATTTCCAGAGAAATTGTAGAGATTTTCAGCCTCTGTGGATCTACTTGAATTAACTTGACAATTGTGAGCATAAAAAGGCCAAACTTGGCATTCATCTATTAAAAGGAAAAATTACAAGCTTATGTAAACTTGGACAAATATACTTCAGTTTCTTGTAAAATAGGAATAATAACAATAATAATATTTCATTTCAAAGACTTTTTTGGACATCAAATGAAATATTCACATTAAATCTGTAAGATTTTGTGTGATACAAAATGAGCACCTAGTAAATGGTGGCTAAAAATTGTAATAACAATTTCATGCTATTTACAAGAACATAGACAAATATCTAAAAACTCAAAACACATTGCCATCTACAGAATCAAGTCATAGCTGGGCCTCCAGCAGGTTTTCAGAGGCTACAAACTGTAGGGAAGGAGATTTCATCCTTCTCCCAAGAATCATCAGTAGATTCTCACCACCAGAGAGATGAGACTATGTTAGCCGTTCAACTTCCTACAGAACGTGAGGCCAGAGAAATTGAGA
>NW_006399814.1:10271367-10272680 GCF_000299155.1 Elephantulus edwardii
AGGAAGGAAGGAAGGAAGGAAGGAAGGAAGGAAGGCAGGCCAAAGCAAAAGAGATGAACAGAAGATTACAAAAGGCAGCTTGTCAAAAGACAAGCAAATTAAAATGAAAAGTGAAAAGATCTGGAGTTAGAAAATCTAAAAGGAAGAACACATTTGGCATTTCTCAAGCTTAAAGAACTGAAAAACAAATTCAAGCCTCAAGCTGCAAATCTGAGAGATGCTAGGGGCAAAATCTTGAATGATCTAGAAAGCATCAAAAGAAGTTAGAAAGAATACCCAAAGCCACTGTTAAAAGAATTGAGTGACACAGGACCATTTCAGAAAGTAGCATATGATCAAGAACCATTGGTAATAAAGCAAGACATTCAAACCGCACTGAAAACATTGGCAAAAATAAGTCCCCAGATATTGACAGGAATAGGCATGTTTCCATAGAGAGTTGCAACCCTGGACCTGCTCATCAGTCTGTGCCAACAAATTTGAAAGACAGCTATCTGACTGACTGGGGGGAGAAAAATTCATATTTGTTCAAGGTATTCAATGACCACCAAGAGAAATGATCCAACAGAATGTGGAAATCATCAGCAAGTAAAATCTTGCTGCAAATTATAAAAAAATGGCTAGAAGAATACATCAACAAAGAACTGCAGGAAATTCAAGCTGCATTTGGAAGAGGTGTGGCACCAGAAATATCATTGCTAATGTCAGATGGAAATGGGCTGAAAATAGAGAATACCAGAAGATATCTATTTGTATTTATTTTATTGACTATGCAAATGCATTTCACTGTGTGGGTCATAACAAATGTTTACTAATATTGAGATGAATGGAGCTCTGGTGGCATAATGGTAAGAAATTGTACTGCAATCCCAAAGGAACATGGTTCAAATCCCCCAACCGCTCCACAGAAGGCTGGACAATCTCCTCCCATTCAATCAGCTGCTTCTGGAAATCTGCTGGAGGGTCAACTATGGATCAGTTCTGACTCTGTGGTAAGCAATAACTACAACCTTGAGATAAACGGAAATCTCAGAACACATAATTGTTTTCATGTGAAACCTACATCTTGACTAAGAAACTGTTGTTCAAAACAAGTCAAGGAAATACTGCATGGTTTAAAATCAAGAAAGTTGTGTGTCAGAGTGATAGCCTTTCTCCATAACTATTATACAGATTGAATAGTTAAGGAGAAAGGCTATCAATCTGACAATATTACAATGAAATGTGCAAGGAATTGGAGTCAGAAAATCAAAAGGGCTGAACTCGCTCACCATTTCTTAAGCTCAAGGAACTGAAGAACAAATTCAAACCTA
>NW_006399814.1:10273785-10279752 GCF_000299155.1 Elephantulus edwardii
CAGAGATGTGTCCTATCTCCATACCTTTTCAACCTGTATGCAGAACAGATTATCCAGGAGGCTGGGCTCTATGAGGAGAAATGCAAGGTCAAGATTGGAGGAAGGTCTATCAACAATCTGCATTATGCAGATGACACAACCCTGCTTGCTGAAACTGAAGAGGACCTGAAGCTCTTGCTGCAGAGGTCAAGGACTGCAGCCTCCAATATGGATTGAGGCTCAATGTCAAGAAGGTAAAGATTCTCACCATTGGACCAATTGGTAGCATCAGGATGGATGGTGAAGGGATTGAAATTGTTCACAGCTTTAAGGTGTATTGCCATGGGAAAGTCTGCTGTTAGGGACCTCTCCAAAGTACTGAAGAGCAATGGTGTTTCTCTGGAGACTAAGATGCGTCTTTGCGATCACTTGTTATGCATCAGAGAGTTGGATAATGACTAAGGAGGATAGAAGGAGAATTGATGTCTTTGAGCTGTGGTGCTGCGGAAGAGTATTGAGAGTACCATGGGCTGCTAGGAAAACAGATTCGTCCTGGAGAGGGTTAAACCGGGTGGTTCCTTGGAGGCAAGGATTCTGGGGATTTGTCTGACATACTTTGGACATGTTGGAAAAGGACATCATGCTTGGGAGGGTGGAGGGACAGTGCAGGAGTGGAAGGCCCTCTATGAGGTGGATTGATTCAGTGACTGGGGTAATCGGGATGGGTGTGTCGGAGACAGTGCAATTGGCACAGGACAGAGCAGAGTTTAGGGCTGTTGTACATAGGGTCGCTATGAGTCGCAAGCGACTTGACACAAGCGACATAACAACAGCAACAACAAAGTGAGCAATAATTTGAGAGACTATATGAAGAAGAATGTGGCATCAGGATCAGAGGAAGATTCATCAACAGTCTGCAATATGTAGATGACACAATCTTGCTCATTGGATGTGAGAAGGATTTGAAGGTGCTTGCTGCAGGAGATCAAAGATTATAGCCTTCGATATGGATTTACCTCAACATCAGTAAGACAAAAAATCCTCACCACCAGGCCAATAGACAACATCATGAGAGATGGAAAAAATATTGAATTGGTCAATTATTTCATCTTGCTTGTATCCATAATCTCCCTTGTTTCCAGTAATCAAGAAATTTGAAAAAAAAAAAAAGAAGAAGAAGAAGTTGCACTGGGAAAGTCTGCTGTCAGGGACCTCTTCAAAGTGTCATTTTAAAAACTAAGGTGCATCTGAGTCAAATCATGATCTTTTCAATTACATCTTCAATTGTATTTACAATGCATCAGAAAAACAGACAATGAATAATAAGGATGACAGAAGAATGAAGTTTCAGAAGAGTGCTGAATATTCCCTAGACCGCCAAAAGAACAAATATATCTTGGAGAAAGTGCAGCCAGGGTGCTCTGTGATGGCAAGGATGATGAAATATCATCTCACATGTTCTGGGCATGTTGTCAGGAAAGGCCAGGTCCTCGAAAAGACCATGATGTTCAGAAAAGTGGAGGGCCAATGAAAGGGAGGGAGATCCTAAACTAGATAGCTTGAAAGAGGGATTGTAACAATGCCTCAAGTACTTCACAGGATAGGGAAAGATTCAGATCGGTTGTTCATAGGGTCTCTGTGAGTCATAGTTGACTTAAATGTACCTAAGAGTACCTTTAAAGCCACCAGAGAACCATAGAACTACTTGAATAAACTTAAGTTTATAAACAAAACCATACAAACACCTAAGAGTCTATTCTTGGTTTGTGTCCACCAGCAAAATTACTTTGAAGTTATGGTTTGGTGGTTGGTTTGGTTTTTTTTTAATTGTGTTTGGACACTCAGCCCATCAAAAATCTTTGGTTCCTTTTCTCTAGGAAAAAAATCCCAAACAAACAAAAAACAAAAAACTCAAACATGCACAAAGCATTTTGCAAGCATTTTCAGAAGATTCTTGTATTCACTAGCATTCACCTTAATGATTACGTGAACCCTTGTGAAATAACCCTGCCTTGGGTGGTTCCAGGAGTTGTGGTGGTGCCACGAGATGCCATCAAGCTGAATCACAGTGACCCTATGGACAACATACCTGAAACTTGCTGTGTCCTCCACCAGCTTTACCATCTCTGATATGTTTGGGCCCACTGGGAGAGTCACTGTGTGTGGTCCATTGCATGTGGCACTGGTAACCAAGAGACAATTTGAATTCACCAGCAGCTCTGAGTGAGAAAGATGGGTAGTCTCCTGTTAACACTCACAGCCTGTGAAACATGAAGAGTGAGAATTGGTGGCTCTGAGTTTGAATTGACCTGGTGACTGTGAGTTTAATTTAAACAATCTAGAAACCAGAAACTGCATAAACTCCTGCAGCTGAGGTCTCGCAGCTCCTAAAGCAGTTGTGTTCTGTGATTGACAAAGCCCAAGTGCTAGAAAGTCCTTAAAATATTCTTTATAATAGATACGCTGCTTATGGCCCATTTCTGGATCTACGTAGAGGCAGTGCCACACCTTCATGTGTTAGCCCTTGATGTGTTGAAGGCAGAGGCCACGCTATGACAAGTCTGACCTCCCAGCTGGCCTTCCTTGGTCATCCTGTCAATCATTTCAGAAAGATGGCCTCCAGGACCTTTGACATCCAAGTCACCTTCCCCAAACCAGCTCCTGCTTAGTTGTAGTTCAATTTCTTTATCCAGGACCTAGTGTTTTTACTCACTTCTTTTAGGAATTTGAGAACACTTAACCGTGCTAGTGCAGAACCTGCACAGAGACATAGAGGCCGTCATTCAAACAGAATGAGGGAATACCGTGTGGCTTGAATCCAGGAAAAGTATGTGTTGGCCTTGTTGTTATATAACATCGAGTCAGAATTGACCCATGGTTAACCCTCCAGTGAGTTTTCAGAGGCAATTAGTCACGTGGGAGAACACGATTCATATTCCTCCTGCAAAGTAGCTGGTGGTTTCAAACTGTGTACCTTTGCATTGGCAGTGCAATTCCTTACCACTAAGCCACCAGAGCTCCCTTGTGTTAAAGTAATATCCTTTTAAAGGGTGTACCACACTGACAAATCCACTGAAAGTACTTTTATAACATGTTCAAAAGTAAAGATGTAACTTTGAGGATTAAGATGCACTAAAGACCCACACTATGATCTTTTCATTCACCTCATATGTATATGAAAACTGAACAATGAATAAAGAAGACAGAATAATTGATGCATTTGAATCATGATTTTGGGGTAGAATATTGGACGTATCATGACATTCAGAAAAACAAACAAATCTAGTTGGTATGAAATACAGCCAGAAGGCTCCTTAGAAGCAAGGCTGGGGAGAGGCTTTGTGCCAGGTACTTTGCCCATGCTGTCAGGCGAACTGTTCTCTTGACGAAGACAGAATGCTTGAAAAGTAGAAGACCTGCAAAAAAGAGGAAGAGATGACGTGATCTGGCATTGTGACTGCAGTGATGAGCTCAGACTTAACCACAATCATTGGGAAGGCCATGTTTTGTTCTATTGGATACAGGGTCACTGTGAGGAGAGGTTGACTCAATAGCACCTGGCAAGCGGGCTTTACCGTTTATCTGTCTGCTGGTCATGGTGTGTGACTTGCATGTGTCTATGATTCTGGAAGCTAAGTCACCAGTATTTTATACACCAGCAGTGTCACCATGGTGGACACATTGCAGCAGAGCTTCCAGACTCAGATAGACTAGGAAAAAAGGTTCAGCCAATGAAAACTTTATGGATCACAACTGAACTCCACCCAATTTTTTTCCTTTGGAGGTGACTTCAGGACAGATAAATCACTGGACAAAAACACCATGTTTGTCAAGATAGAAGGCCACAGAGAGGGAGGAGACCCTCCATGAGATAAATTTGCAAGCTGTAACAATGGCCTCACTTTGATGATTGTAACGATGACATAAGACCATCATGGCCATCATGAGTCAGAGGTGACCTGACAGCATGTATCTATCTCCATTTACCTATTTAAGTCTGTACTGATATTCTTTTTTTTTTAAATCATTTTAATTGTGATTTTAATGAAAGTTTACAGAAGTGTTAGATTTTAATTTATTCATTGCTGCACATTTTACCCTCTCTTCCTCGCTTCCCCCTTCCCCGGTTAATTTTTTTAAAATATTCATACATCGTTGCACAATTATCTACCTCCCCATATCCCACCCTAACCCTCTTTGCAAAGCACCTCTTATTCTGAGCTGTTGTTGTATGTATAATGCCTAATCATATATTCCTTTTAAACAGTGCTTTCCTTCATAAGTTCCAAAGCAATGGTCATTATCTATCCACTCTTATCCTATTCTTCTCCCAGCCAGCCCCATGTCAGACCTGCTTTTTAACAGTGGTGCTATGCAGTATTTGTCCTTTTGCGACAGAGATATTTCACTTAGCATGATGTCCTCCAGCGTCCCCCATGTTGTGTAATGTTTTACAAGTTCATTGTTTTTCAGTGCATTCCTCAAAGTTGGAAATAGAAATACCATTTGACCCAGCAATGCCAGTACTTGGAATATACCCTAATGAAACCAGAACAGTCATCCAAATAGATATATGCACACCCATGTTTATTGCTGTGTTATTTACAATAGAAAAGAGATGGAAGCAACCCAAGCACCCATCAACAAACGAATGGATAGAACAACTGTGGTACATTCATGTGCTTATGTTCTTAATCACTACATAACAATCTCAAAACAGGTATTAACCTGAGCCTCAGGAATTCACTATGAGGGAAATTTCATGCCCCTTTCCCAACTATTATGGCAATTGATTCTTTGAACCTAAGCTCAGAACTTCCTATTTATCCCAATTCAGTGAGATTTCACTGATTTCTTCCTGATCACATCAACCTTTAAAGAGTTTTTGCAAATCATATTCTGTGGCCCAGCACATTATACCTCTCAGCTTTCTGACACTTGCAAAACCAAGGGCAGGGGACTCCCAGTAACATGTGCATCTCCCTGTGTTAGTACAAAACACCTTACACATATTCTCATTCAGTCTTATCCTCAGTTCTGTGAAGCAGAGTTGACATTGAACCTGTCTTCCTTGCTTTACAAATAAGAAAACTGAGTCTGGCAGAGACTCAGGGGCTTGCTTAAGGACACTCAGAGACCAATTAAACCAGGCCTGTCTGAGCAACACTGTTTCATCTCCCTTAGCATTTCCATACCAAACGGTAACTTTCTAGATATATCTGTTTCTCCAACTAGGCTATGTATACAGGCTTTTTCTCTGAATTTCCGGCCTTACTGAGTCAGGATCACTGAGGGTTAGCACTAGAGGGAGCTCTGCTGGTCTACAATGAGTCGTGCTGCTAACCCAGAGGCCCTGGGTCTTCAGTGGTGGCTTCAAATTCATCAACCACCCTGAGGGAAAAGGTGGGAAGTCTCCTCCTTTAATGATTTATAGCCCCATGGACTATGAGTTTGAATTGACTCTAGCTGTGAACTTGGCTATTGGGGGGTTTTAAGTGGGGTAGCATGTTCAAAGAAGTCCTCTGGGAACAGAAGCTTAGTTTCAGAACATTTCTCTTGCCTTGCACAGCAGTAGGATTCATGACCATCTATTCATGACTGAAAGGTTCTGAGTCCCAGCTGAGATGGTAGATAATAGTGCTGGTAACACCATTCATTTGAGGTACTGGAAACTTACCCATACTCCTCCTGTGCCCCTAAATGACCAGTGCATGGATTCTTTCAGTGTGTCCCCCGCCTCCCCACACTGGAATTGGTCCCTTCCCTACCCATGGGCTTGCATAGCTGGTAGAAAAACATTTAAGAAGTCTCTCTTGAAAGTTCACTAAGGCTTTTGACGGGATGCCCAAACTCACTCTTTCCATAAAACAAATTCTTTTTTGTTGTTGTTTTTTTAGATTTTTTTTAAATTTTATTACTTTTAATGAACATTTACAGAGATTTGGGGTTTTCATTCATTCATTGTTGCACTGTTTTCTCTACCCTCCT
>NW_006399814.1:10281710-10286463 GCF_000299155.1 Elephantulus edwardii
CCACTTTCAGACTGGTGAAATCAAGCTAAGAGAAGAGGCTTAGTGAGCTGTCCCAAACTCCAACGTCAATTGAGCACCAGCAGAAGGCAGGAGGAAGGGTAGTGGATGGTCAAAGTGCACACATTGATTAGGTTGCATACTTGATTTGTTGTGATTGTTGTTAGATGCCATCACGTCGAGTACAGCTCAGAGCATCTGAGCACTGGAGCCCATTGTGTCCACATAGCACCGCTCCTCACACACACCTACTCGTCGCATACGACTCCCTCTGTGACTTGTTCCTTTGTCTGCAGGCCGTATGGTTTGATTCTTCTGAGAATCATCAAGCAGGGTTTCAGGGCAAACAGCCGCTGCTGCGCGTCCAGGCCCAGAGCTCGCTTTGCAGAGAAAGGGACAAGGCGCCATCTCGTGGTTATCTCATAACTTGCACGTTGCTCGGGAGTCTGAAGGGGAAAGGCACCCTGAAGGCAGAAAGTGACAGGCTGTGCCTTTTCCCGTCTTGATTATTGCTCATAAAATCAACCACATAATGTTTCCTTACTGCAAAACCTCAGCAGTTTGTCAGGACCAACAAACTATATAATAGAGTCAGGAAAAGTATAGCTCTAGGAGTTGTCAGAGCCGCCTGGGTTTGAATTCTGGCTCAGTACTGTGTAATCTTGCTCAAGTTGCATCCCCTTGGTTTTTTACAGGATCAAACGAGGATGGAAAATAAGACCAGTCTCACTGGGTTGTTAGGACCCAGTTCAAGAATGCACATTTAGCCCAGTCCCTATCCTACCATATGTCTCAGTTCTCTGACATCATGGAGAAGATCAATTGAGCACCAGCGCAGGGCAGGAGGGTAATCTGTGGTCAAAGTGCACACTTGATTTGTTGTGACTGTTGTTAGATGCCATCGAGTCGAGTAAGACTCATAGCGACTGTATGAACAGCCGACCTGAGCCCTGTCTTATTCTGTGCCATCCTCATCATCCCTGCCTGACACACTAGAGCCCATTACTGAAATTACCTTATCAGCCTCTCTCATTGACAGTCTTCTCCTTCGCTGACCCTCCACCTTTCCAAGCATACTGTCTCTTTCCAAGGAATAGCCCCACCAAGCTACATGGCTAAAGTGTGATAAGTAAACTTCACCATCTTTGTTTCCAAGGAGCATTCTGGCTGAACTTTTCCCGAGACATTTTTGTTCGGTCTTTTGGTAATCCATGGCATTTTCAGTACTCTTCTTCAACACTACAACTCAAAAACATCATTTCTTCTTCTGTCATCCTTAATCACTGTCCAGCTCTCAGATGCAGGTAACTGGGAAGACCATGGCCTGAATCAGGCATGTCTCAGTCTTCAAGCTAATATCACTGCTCTTCAACATTTTGGAAAGGTTCCTGAGAGTGGACTTGCCCAATGCAATCTGTCACTGGATTTCCTGACTGCTGATACCAAGGATGTTGGTTGACTGTTGATCCAAGCAAGATGATTTCTAGAAATGTTAAAATACAGTGGGAAGACAGATGACCTTAACCCTGCATTTCACTACCCTGTGAGTTCAGCTGAGTTCCTTGGATGGCATTGCTGTTCCTGATGCTGTGTACTGTCAAGTCAGACTAACTCAAAGCAGACCCTCCAGTGGCTTTCGAGAGGCAGTAAATCACATGGGAGAAGACTCTGTCCACCCTTCTCCTGTGGAGCTAATGGTAGATTTGAACTGCATGTCTGAGATTGTAGTGTAACTTCTCACCACTAGGCCACAAGAGCTCCCTTCAATTATCTCCAAGGCTAGCATAGTTTTCCATAAAGAAGAAATTTTGTGGACAACTCACTGCCTCTGACTCCCAAGGAAGGAAGAACGAGTATCATCCCAGTTTCCCTTATGTCCCTGATATGGGGCTGGTTAGCTTGTGGCTGATGGTAACTGCAGGTGAATAGAAAAGTAGCCACAGAACTGAGAACTGTGAAGAGAGGAGACCTGCTGGTGAAGTGGAGAAGTGGAGAAGAGCATGGTGCTCAGACTGGGGGTTTCCAACAGCTCTGGGAAAATCACTTTAAAGGCTACTTGGGGCCGTGCACTGATTCCAAAAGCTGCATGGTTGCGAAGCTTCAGGTTGTGATGCTTCAGTGTCTTGTATGGATCAGCTTCATTCCATCCTATTAACTATTACTATTGTGGTTGCCCTTTAAGTTGTGGTAACAGGAACAGAACCAAGCGCGCTGTTTTATGTCATCTTCCCAACAACCCTGGGACGGAGGCTCTGCTAACATCTCCTTTTCACAGAAGAGGAAGCGGAAGCTCAGAGAAGTTGTGTGAGTTCTCCACTCATTAGTAACACCATCTCAGCATCAGATTCTTTTCTTTGAGAACCAATTTCCACCTCTGCCTTTCCCAGCCTCTAAAGAGAGAGAGTGGGGGGGAAGGAGAAGGAGAGGGAGGGGGGAGGGGAGGGGGAGGGATCGAAGAGGGGAGGGGGAGGGGAGTGGAAGAGGGAAAGGTAGAAGGAGAGGGAGAGAGAGAGAGAAATCTCCCCTCTCTGTTCTTGAGAAAGACATGCTCTGTACTGTCTCTGAAAATCCACTGGAGGATCAGCCATGGGTTGGTTTTCAAATCAGTACTACTGTAGTCTGTAGCTACTTGAGCCAGTAATAGGGGTGAGTATAGATTAGATATTACCCAGGCTGGACAATCAGAGACTTATACAATGACCTTGTGTGGACATATGCCTCAAGAAAGTCAATCCAAAACTTCCCTACACTGTCTCTTTTCACACTAAAGATCTCGCATATTTAATAGTAAATCTCTTAATGTGAATGCCTAAAAACTAGTTTTGCATCAAAAGTGATCAGGTTGTGACAGAATTTTAAACTTGACGTGGTCGCATGTCAGTCAAGTTGACATATGCAATGCTGATGAACCTAGGGAAATATGTGTGCCATCGTGTATGCAGCTCCTTAGAGACCCAACTTGGTTCTTCCCCAATGCCTCCTCTTGGAATTGTGCCTGATTTTGTTGTCAGTATTCATTTGAATCCATTGAGGAATGCTACAGATCTGCTTTTGTTTCTTGTCCGTGAAGTTCTTAATCCTGAAAGCTTTATGAGAAGACATAGTGAAGATGGAACAGGGCCAAAATCAATACAGCATTAGAGGTTATTTTCTGTGTCCTGTGAGGCGGATCTATCTGGAACTAGCCCTGGCTGAATCCATATCAGCTCTTCCCAGTTTTAGGATCAACTCGTTCTGTATGTGCTTAAGCTGCTTTGGGTTGGGTCTCTATCATTTGCAGCCAAAAAACATACAGCACACCAGCAAGAGTTAAAAAATTAAAAAAAGGTGCAAGTGTCCCTCTCAGAAAGCAAATACAGCTTATCTTTGTAATTAATAAGTCAGTTTATTTAAAAACAAGTATTTATGGATTATTTCTATTGAGTCACAAATTAAAATAATTATATCAAGTTTACAGCCATGAATTTCAACCACCATTAGTACAAAAGAAAGCTCTCTATCAAAAAGCTTTAAAAGGAGTGTTTGTTGAACATAATCAATCTTTTTGTTTATGTTTTGTATTATCAATGTAAATAACTACTTGCAGTCATATGGCAATGTAGGATTGTTTTCAGGAATGCCTAAATAAACCTTTTAACTTAAAAATGTCATTTTAAGAATCTAGTCTGACAAACTTTAGGCAATGGCCTCTATACTGTGTCAGAGATTATGAGGATAGCGTCGGGTTCAGGTCAGCTGTTCATAGGGTCACTCTGAGTTGTATTCAACTCAAAAACACTTTAAAACCTCATAACTGAACCATTAGGCAGTATTACAATAAAAGGAGAAACGGATGAAGTTGTCAGGATTTAATTTTTCTCACATCAGCAACCAACAGCCACAGAAGTAGTAGACAAGAGATCAAATGAAGTATTGCTCTGTATAGATCTGCTTCAAAAGACTCTTGAAAGTGTTAAAGAGAGAGGAAAAGCAAGAGGGAGATGGACGTTGAGAGAATGAGGAGGAAGGCGAGAAATTGGTGTCCACGGGTTACAGTACTTACAGCCAAGCTGCAGCCCAGCAGGGTTACAGAGCTTAGACTGTCCAGCCCATTCAAGGATATGCGCAGACCACCCCGGCATATGGGCAACAAAGTTACAGAACCTATCAGCCCACTGATGTCAGCTATACTCAGGCTCAGACCACTGCAACCTATGCGCAGACTGCCTATGCAACTTCTTATGGACGGCTTCCTACTGGCTATAATACTGTCCAGCCTGTCCAGGGGTACGGCACTGGTGCTTATGATACCACCACTGCTACAGTGACCACCACCCAGGCCTCCTATGCAGTTCAGTCTACATATGGTACTCAGCCTGCCTATCCAACATATGGGCAGCAGCCACCGCACCTGCAAGACCACAAGATGGTAGATAGCAAGCCCACTAAAACAAGCCAGCCTCAGTCTAGCACAGGAGGTTACAACCAGCCCAGCATGGGGTATGGACAAAGTAACTATAGTTATCCCCGGGTACCTGGGAGCTACCCCATGCAGCCAGTCAGCGCATCTCCATCCTACCCACCTACCAGCTATTCCTCTTCACAACCAACTGGCTATGATCAAAGCAGTTACTCTTAGCAGAACTCCTACGGACAGCCGAGCAGCTATGGACAGCAGAGTAGCTATGGGCAGCCAAGCAGCTATGGACAGCAGCCACCCACTAGTTATAACACACACACACACACACACACACACACACACACACACACACACACA
>NW_006399814.1:10286563-10296915 GCF_000299155.1 Elephantulus edwardii
TAGCATGGGTGTTTATGGGCAGGAGTCTGGAGGATTTCTGGACCAGGAGAGAACCGGAGCATGAGTGGCTCTGATAACCGGGGCAGGGAAAGAGGGGGATTTGATCGAGGAGGCATGAGCAGAGGTGGGCGGGGAGGAGGATGCGGTGGAATGAGCAGCGCTGGAGAGCGAGGTGGCTTCAATAAGCCTAGTGGACCCCAGGAGGAAGGACCAGATCTTGATTTAGGCCCATCTGTAGACACAGATGAAGACTCTGACAACAGTGCAATTTATGTGCAAGGATTAAATGACAGTGTGACTTTAGATGATCTGACAGACTTTTTAAGCAGTGCGGGGTTGTTAAGATGAACAAGAGAACTGGGCAGCCCATGATCCATATCTACCTGGACAAGGAAACAGGGAAGCCCAAAGGCGATGCTACAGTGTCCTATGAAGACCCCCCCACCCCGATTGCCAAGGCTGCTGTGGAGTGGTTTGATGGGAAGGATTTCCAAGGGAGCAAGCTTAGAGTGTCTCTTGTGCAAAAGAAGCCACCCATGAACAGCATGCGTGGTGGAATGCCACCCCGTGAGGGCAGGAGCATGCAACCGCCACTCCGTGGAGGTCCAGGGGGCCCAGGAGGTCCTGGGGGACCTATGGGTCACATGGGAGGCCATGGAGGAGACAGAGGAGGCTTTCCCCCACGAGGACCCCGTGGTTCCCGAGCGGACCCATCTGGAGGAGGAAACGTCCAACACCGAGCTAGACATTGGCAGTGCCCCAATCCGGGTTGTGGAAACCAGAACTTCACCTGGAGAACAGAGTGCAACCAGTGTAAGGCCCCCAAGCCTGAAGGCTTCCTCCTGCCACCCTTTCCCACCTCCGGGTGTTAACCACGGCAGAGGTGGCCCTAGTGGCATGTGTGGCGGCAGAGGTGGCCTCATGGACCGTGGTGGTCCAGGGGGAATGTTCAGAGGTGGTCGTGGTGGAGACAGAGGTGGCTTCTGTGGCGGCCGGGGCATGGACCAAGGTGGTTTTGGTGGAGGAAGACGTGGGGGTCCTGGAGGCCCCCCTGGACCATTGATGGAACAGATGGGAGGACGAAGAGGCGGCCGCGGAGGACCCAGGAAGATGGATAAAGGAGCACCGCCAGGAGCACAGAGACCCGCAGAGCTGCATTGACTACCAGATTTGTTTTTTAAACCAGAAAATGT
Organism: Elephantulus edwardii; assembly: GCF_000299155.1. Lineage (NCBI taxonomy): Eukaryota > Metazoa > Chordata > Mammalia > Macroscelidea > Macroscelididae > Elephantulus > Elephantulus edwardii. The sequence goes on from NW_006399814.1 coordinate 10,287,757, forward strand.
TTTAAATTTATAATTCCATATTTATAATGTTTGCCACAACATTATAATTATCCCTTGTCTGTACTTTAGTATTTTTCACCATTTGGAAGGAAAAAAACCCACAAAACATTAAAAAAAGTTAAACGGTAAAAAAAAAGTGTTAAAGAGAAAGTATACATTTTGAGGACTAAAGTGAGGTGACTGAAGGCAAACGAAATGTTAAAAAGTTGTGGTTCAACTGAATATATTATGATACATCAATATTATATGGCTTGTTAATTATTCATATGAAGAGTATGTTGTTGTTGTTGATTGCCATCGAGTCAAAAACAACTCATAGCGACCCTATGAACAAAAGACCTGAAGTCTTTCTAGAACTATCATCATTTCTCAAAGTTCATAGAGTTTCCAGAGGCATGTTGTTTAGGACGTGGATGCCACTCCTGCTTCCAAATGAAGTAAGTATATGTATTCACATATCTGCTGAACATCAACAGTAATTTATTCAGTTATCATTATAAACTTTTAAGTTTTACATATCCCGTTTTGTCATAGGGCAAATCATATGTTGTTGATATCCTGCTTTGTCATAGGGCAAATCATATGTTGTTGATAGATGCCATCGAATAGAGTAGAACTTGTAGTGACCCTATGAACAGATTTGAACCCAATTCTATCCTGAGCCTAAAGTATGCTTTTTAAATACCTTTCTAAACAATCAACTTAAGCTTTAGAGTAGTTTTAACATTTCCGTGAAAGTGACAGAGGAAGAATTCAACCACGGAGCTTGACTCCAAAGCCTACACACTTGTCCACTAGGCTACACACCTGAGGACAGGCAAAGTGTAGAGAGGGTCACAGAGTTACCTTTCTGTACTGCATATGATCTTTGTAAACATTGCTTTGTTTACTCAGTTGTCCTTTCCAGCTCATGTCCCAGGCTGAGATGAAGGAAAGAGCCTTTGTTTACTACCAGGGATCATACAGAGAGGTAAATTGACTCGTTGATGGCAACAATGGGTTTAAATACTGGAAAAACTGTGAGGCTGGTGAAGGATTGGGCAGGGTTCTGTTCAGTTTTGCATCGGGTCACAATTAATTGGATCAAGAAAATCTACTGTCAGGGACCTCTCCAGAGTACTGAAAAGCAATGATGTTAGTCTAGAAACGAAGGGGTGCCTAATCCAAGTCATGGTCTTCACAATTACTTGCTATGCATCAGAGAGCTGGGCAATGACTAAGGGCGACAGAAGAAGAAACGATGCCTTCAAGTTGTGGTGCTGGAGAAGAGTCTTGAACATACCATGGACTGCCAAGAAAACAAATAGATGTGTCTTGGAGAGAGTGAAACCAAGTTTCTCCTTGGCAGCTAGGATTTTGAAGCTCTGCCTCACATACATTGGGCACATAGCCAAGAGAGACAGGTCCTTGGAGAAGGACATCTTGCTTGGAAGAGTGGAGGGACAGCACAGGAGAGGGAGACTCCACATGAGATGGATTGATACAGTAACTGGGGAAATGGGGATTGTTGTGTTGGAATTAGCGAGACTGGCTCAAGACAAGGCAGGGTTGAGAGTTGTACATAGGGTAGCTACGGATCATAGGTGACTCAACGGCACATAACAACAGCAACAAGATGACACCTAACAACAACAACCAGGGGTCAAACACTGTGCTAGGTACTTTGTTTCCATTGACTAATCTGTGCAATGATCCTTAGGGGAATCTGTCATAATTCCCTTTTACTTCTAAGAAAGCAAGTTCAGAGACCTTGAGCTCAAGGCCTCCCAGCTGGTCAGGGGTCACCTACTCCTGCATGTAAATGTAACTGGCAGAGTAATGAATGAAACCATGAAGGCCTGCTCACCAGAGCCAAGGATAGGAATCTGGAGATGCCCCCTGGGAGACCTAGCTGTTGGGGGGAGTTTCTGAAAGCCAGGCAGAAAATATCTGTACCATAACACAAGGAGTGAGAGTGAATGGGGAGAGCAACAGTATTTTAAAAACATCCGTCATCATTGACCTTTGCCGCATACTGAATACTATGCACAGTTATCTCGTATCTCATCTCATGCCTTCATCAGACATCATTAGTCCATTTTACAGATTAGGACACTGAGGCTCAGAGTGGTTTTGTGACTTGCTGAATGTTATCCAGTAAGTAACCCTCTGTGGCAGCACTGGGCATCCCTGGAGCCAGCACCCTGCATCTGGAGGGTTGGATCCTGTGTTTCTAAACACTGGAGAGAGAGGGGCTGGGCTGGTGCACCCACACAGGCTCTGGAGGCTCGTGGTTCTAAACAGCAGCAGCACAACTGGTGGGAGACAGCAGCCCAGCTCCCCACTAATTGTCCCCCTTTGTGCTGTTCACTTAAGGACTCAGAAGAAACCAATCTTTGTATCTTTTCATGGTTAAAATTCTACATGGAAAAGAAACCTCAAAGCAGCCACCAAGCTGGTCTTTGTTGGGTTTCTAGGCAGTAGGGGTGCTGCATCTCAACACTTAGTGCTTCGAGAGAAAGGGCCTCGGTTATTCAAAGCAGAGCTTAACAAGAGCCTTTTTCTCCTGAGTTCTGGCAATTTCGGACTCACTTTTAATCCCCGGAAGAAACGCTGGATCCTTTTTCTCTTCCACGGCGTAACTTTGTTCCTTTGAGTTCCCAAACTGTTGGTGGACACATTTGCAGGAGGAGCTGGGCAGTCCATATACTCGAACCTGTTCTCATCAAGTCAGCCTGGTTTCCAGAACGTCAGAACCTCAATTTTTCAAATTCTTTCATGCACTAATTCTTTTTTAATTCAGTATCCAAAAAAACAAAGTAATAGGTACACTAGTCTGAGAAGCAAATCTCAATGACATTCCTCCAGAACAAGCCCAGGCAGATTTCTGAAGAAGCTGCTGTGTGGGAACTTTGGCTCCATGTGATTGTCTTAAAAGAGCATAGATATCTTGAAAGAAAATCCAGAAGCAGATGCCTGGAGTCCTCCAGAAACCCTCCCCCAGGTGGACAAGGGGCTACTTCCATTAATGAAGAATAAACAGCTTCTAGCAGCAAAGACAACATGCCATCTCTGCGCCTGAAAGTTAAGGGACCAACAACCGTTATCATCATCATTAAAGGCGACATTTCTAGAACAGTTTGAATGGACTAGGTTCTGCCCAAGGCATGTGGCATATTTCATCAAAAACTCAGACTGTCTGATGAGGAGGGAGTGTCTCCTTCTATCTTTAGATGAAGAAACCTAAGCCCAGAAACTCTAAGGGGTCAAAACAAAACTGTCAGACCCTCCAGCCTGAGACACTATTTGTTGTTATTGATTGGAGTCTATCATTGTTGTTTGTTCATTGTGGTGGTGGTGATGGTGTTTTGTTTTCCTCCTCCAACAATCTGGAGGCCAGCCCAGATCGATCCAGGACTCAGCTAAAGAGAAGAACTATGAGCTTGAACATGAGACTGTGACATTGCCCTTGTTGTTGTTAGGTGCCGTTGAGTATGAATAACCCTCTGAACAACAGATCTGCCCCTGTCCTATCCCGTGCCAACCTCGTAATCTCTGACACACTTGAGCCCATTGCTGCAGTCACTGTGTCAATTCATGTCATTGAAGGTCTTAATTTCTTTCACTGATCTTCCACTTTTCCAAGCATGATGTCCCTCTCCACAGAATAGCCTCACCTAGTAACATAACCAAAGTATTGGAGATAAGGCTTCACCCATTTCCTTTGATTCAGCAGTTCCACTGAATATCTTCCCTACAAAAGTAAAAATTCCCTTCAGGAGACAAGTAGACATGGGGAATGATGTTTGTGCAACACTGTCTGCCATCAGGGAAACATTCACAGGTGTGAATCAGAGAAATAAGCCAGGAGCAGTTACATTAGCAATTACCAGATGGATGAATGTTCCAAAAGTAATGTATTTAAATTTTAAAATGCAACCTGCAGGACATTTTTACATTTTCACATATATCTGCTTACATATAGTTTAGAAGGAGGTAGCAGTATCCCAAGAAGTTCATAAAGATGACGTTCTCCATCCAACATCAGTGAGGAGCATCCAGAGCCTTAAAAACTTGTGCGTGATCATACATCGATGGGTTTCTCCCTGACTGAAGCAAAGGAGAAAGGAAAACTGAAGACTCAAGGAAGCAATTTGTCCGCAGGATGACTGAACCATGATGATGTTGTTGTTGTTGTTGTGTGTTGTCGAGTCACCTGCGACTCATAGTGACCCTATGTACAACAGCCCTAAACCCTGCTCTATCCCATGCCAACCTCACTGTCTCCAACACACCTACCCCCATTACTTCAGTCACTGAATCAATCAACCTAATAGAGGGTCTTCCTCTCCTGTGCTGTCCCCCCACCTTCCCAAGCATGACAACCCTCTCCAAGGACTGATCCCTCCTTGCAACATGTCCAAAAGATGTCAGACGAAGCTTCAGAATCCTTGCCTCCAAGGAGCAGCCTGGTTTAACCCTCTCCAGGTCGAACCTATTTGTTCTCATAGCAGTCCATGGTATATTCAGTACTCTTCTCCAGCACCACAGCTCAAAGGCATCAATTCTCCTTCTATCATCCCTAGTCACTGTCCAGCTCTCTGATGCATAACAAGTGATTGCAAAGATCATGGCCTGGATCAGGTGCACCTCAGTATACTGAAAAGGACAATCATAGCCTTCTCTAACCTGAGACCAGAACTAAATGGTGCCCAGCTCCCAGTACTTTACTGTGACCAGGAATGTAATAGAAGTTCCTGGTTAGTTTTTCTTCATGTTGTTAGGTGCCATTGAGTACAGCTCAATGGCCTAGAGCCTGCCCTATCCTGTGACATCCTCATCATCTCTGACACACTACAGCCTATTGCAAAAGTCACTATGTCAACCCATCTTCTTGAGGGCCTTCCTACATCTTTCCCAGCATGATGTCCCTTTCCAAGGAAGAGCCAAGCCTAGTTACCTGTCTAAAGTGTGAAAGATGAAGAGTTCACATATCTCCTCTAAGGAGCACTTTTCCCAAGACATATCTGTTCAATAGAATATCAATCAATGGGATCTTCAGTGCTCTTCTCCAACACAACTCAAAGACATCAATTCTTCTTCTTTCATCTTTACTCATTGTTCAGCTTTCTGATGTGTACAGGTACAAAGTGACATCATTACTTTTCAGCATTTTTGAGAGGTCTCTGATAGCAGACTTGCCCAATGCAATATGTCCCCTGGTTTCCTGACTGCTGGTACCAGGGGTATTGACTGTCAATACAAACAAGTTGTTGTGTAATGTCAAATTGGAACCAACCCATAGCTGACCCTCTGGTGAGTTTTCAAAGATAGTAAATTGCATAGGAGAAGAATATCCATCTTTCTCCTGTGAAGCATCTAGTGGATTCAAACCATATCCCTTTAGGATTGCAATGAAGCTTTTTATTGCTAGGCCACCAGAGTGCCAAGAAACAAAAAAAAAAGAGTGAATGAAAAGATGTAAACTAAATTCTGGTTAAAACAATAAATCAAACTTAGTGGTACATTGGCAGAGGACCTCCAGAAGTTCAAACTCTGTTTAGAAGAGGCCTTGCCACCAGGTATATCATTGCTGATGCCAGATGGATCTTGGTTGAAAGCAGGGAATACCAAAAGAATGTCTATCTGTGCTTTATTGACTATGTGAAGACATTTGAAAGCAGGGAATACCAAAAGAATGTCTATCTGTGCTTTATTGACTATGCGAAGACATTTGAAAGCAGGGAATACCAAAAGAATGTCTAACTGTGCTTTATTGACTATGTGAAGACATTTGACTGTGCGGATGACAAAAACTATGACTAAGATTAAAAAGAATGGGAATCTCGGAAGACTTAATTGTTTTCACATGAAATCTGTACCTAGAACAAGAACTGTTGTCTGAATGAAACAAGGGAACACTGCATGGTTTAAAATCAAGAAGGATGTGTGTCAAGGTTGTATCCTTTGTCCATACCTTTTCAATGTCTATGCTGAACAAATAATTTGTGAAGCTGTACTCTGTGGAGAGGAACACGACATCAGGGTCAGAGAAGAGTCATCACCAACCTGCCATATGTAGGTGACACAACCTTACTGAAAATTAGAAGGACCTTAAATACTTGTTTAAGAAGATCAAAGAATAAAACCTTCGATGTAGATTACAACTCAACACCAAGAAAACAACTTTATGGACTTTGTAAGTAAAGCAGTATAAAAAAAAAAAAATAAATCTCTTCACCATCCATCATGATGCGGCTAATCAGCCCAGAGGTGAGACTCTATGTTTTCTTGATGTTGAACTTCAATCCTTACTGAAGGCTGCAGTTTGACCAATAGCATTCTTAAGTATTGCAACTCTAGGCTAGAATTTGTTCTTCAGTTCCTTCATCTTAAGAAATGCTGAGCAAGTTCATCCCTTTAGATTTTCCAACTCCAGCTCTTTGCACATTTCTTCATAATACTTTGCTTTATCTCCTCAAGCTTCCCTTTGAAATATTCTGTTCAGCTCTTTAACTTTCTGCTTTCTTCTCTCTGCTTTGGTTTCTCATTGCTCTGGTGCAATATTCAGAGTTTCTTCTGATATCCATCTCAGTCTTTTCTTCCTCCTCTTAGTAATGCCATTTTACATTCTTCTTGGATGTTATGCATGATAACCTCCCACAGCTCACTTGGTCTTAGTTCATTAGTGTTCAAGGCCACAAACTTGTATTTCAGAAGGTTTTTTTAATTCAGGTGGGATAGATTCAAGCTCAAATGTTGGTTCTTGTGGATTTGATTTAGTCTTCTTTAGCTTTAGTTTGAATTTGCATTTGAGTACTTGATAGTCTGTTCCACAGTTTGCACCTGGCCTAGTTTTCACAGCTGATATTGAGCTTCTCCAATTTTTCCTTTTATAGGTATAATTGATCTGATTCCTGTGCATACCATTAAGTGAAAGGTATGCATATAGTCACCATTTATGTTTCTTATCAAATATATTGAATAAATCATTGATTGTGCAGAACTCTTTCTATATCTAGCCTAATTTCTGGCATCAAGTCCATGTTTTCTGACTACTGATCTTTCTTCCTTGTTCCCAACTTTGGCATTCCAGTCACCCATTATTATTATTAATGCATCTTGATTGCATGTTCAATCAATTTCTGACTACAAAAGTTTATAGAAATCATCTATTTCCTCTTCTTTGGCTGTTGGTGGTGGTGCATATGTTTGAATGACAGTGGTATACAACAGACGTCCTTGTATGTGTGTGGATATTATTCTGCTGCTCACATCATTGTAATTCAAGATGGATCTAGAAATGAACTTTTTAACTATGAAAGGAACCCCATGTTTCCTCACCTTTTCATCTCTGGTGTAGTAGATTGCCTGATTCAAAATGCCTCATGCTAATCCATCTTATTTCATCAATATGTATGTCAATATTTATTAAAAAACCTAAATGACAACTATACTCGTGGTGCTATACATGACAGAATGCACAGGAATCAAAAAATTACACCTGTGAAAAAAGAGTGTGGAGAAGCTCAACATCAGTAGTTAAAGCCATCAATTACTCCACATGCAAGCTCCTAAGGAACTGAAAATTAAGACAAGTCCACAAGAGCCAAAATACAGCCTTGAACTTAACACATCTGAGTTTAGAAACCATCTTGCTGAAGATTCTTTTTTAAAAAAAAAATAACTGGAACAGTGCATTAACTGACTCATAGCTGACCCTCTAGTGTGTTTTCAGAGATTGTAAATCACTTGAGAGGAGATTGCTTATCAGCGAGTGGATTCGAACCACCTGCCTTTGAGTTGGTATCAGGACTCCTTACCACTAAGCCACCAGGACTCCCTAAAGGTCCCTCTATTAATGCATACATGAGTTATTTCAACCTTTAGGTTGCAAATAATACTGAAATTAATAGCTTACACATTCACTCTTTTTCTTTTTCAAGTCTATGCTTTATTAGGTTTTGAACTTGTTGGGTTACTCAAATCCTTCAGTTCTTTCATCCTCCACACTTCAGTTCATTGCTGGGATCCTCTCATACCTGTGAAGAATGATCAAAGGGGAGGGCAGAACATGTCCCCAAATTCCCTTGCCCTACGTATCTTGAAGCTGCTTCCAGCTCAATTCTCTCCCAACACTTTTCTACACTTTTCCCAGTACAGACCTACACACCAGTAAACCAAAAGCCCACTGCACTAGAGTTTATTCCAGTTCATGGCAACCCTACATCAGGTTTCCAAGGCTCTAGTTTATTAGAGAAGCGGACTGCTTAATCTTTCTTTCACAGAACAGGTGAAGTATTAGAACCTCCAACCTCTTGGCTAGCAGCTTAACACATAATGCACTACTAGGTTCTCTTGGTGCATATTCTGGATTACATGGTGATTAATAAGCATACCATAGATGAACCATCGCCGCTCTTTATGTGAAATCACAATCCATGTTAACCAACAGGTGGCGCTGTCTCCCACGTTTCGATGACTAGGAAATAATCTACTCAAGAAAGGAACATTTTTTAGATGACCTTAAGGGTGACTTTTCATAGGCTCATCCACTTCACTCTCTGCAATTTTGCATCAGGAACATACTTTGTAAAATAATTCTAAATTTAATAACATAATAACCAGTGCCAACAGCAGGGCTAAGCACTTAACACAAGATTCCTAACAGCCCAGGGCATGATTTCCATTTTCTCTGGCTTCTCATTTTTCTGTCCTTTTCCATGTGGTCAGTGTTTTGTTTAATTCATATTTCCCACTGTATATTGGAATACAGATTAATGTAATTACTGCAATTGTGGGCCTTTTGATCAGAGTTATGTTCCAAATGTAATTCTAGGGGTCATCATCCCATGAAGAGTGTTGGGAAAGTTTGGAAACAAATAGTGGTAATATTATGGCTTCAAAACAGGATAAATTTAAATAATATCACTGAACTGTGTATATAATAAAGGACTTTGACATACAGTGTTGTTGTTGTTACATACATTGAGTCAGAATTTATTCCTAGCTGACCCTCTAGAGGATTATCAGAGGAAGTAAATCACACAGGAGATGGGCCAACTTTCTTTTGAAAAGCAGTTGGTGGATTTGAACCATTTTACTTTGGATTGACAGCGCAACTCCTTACCACTAGGCCCAGAGATAGATAGGTAGAAGATAGATGATAGATGATAGATA
>NW_006399814.1:10297230-10323983 GCF_000299155.1 Elephantulus edwardii
TGTGTGTGTGTGTGTGTGTGTGTGTGTGCATGTATATATATAGAGAGAGATAGATAAATAGATGGATGCCTATATATGATGAACAGGCATATCTAATATACTTAATCACTGCATTGAGTCAGAACAGACTCAGATGATTCTCCATTGAGTTTCTGGGGACGTGAATCAGACAGAAAGAGATTGTCCATCTTTCTCTCTCAGAGCAAGATGTTGGACACAAATCACCAGAGAGGCACAGCCTTTGGTTTAGCATTTCAGCTTTCTACAGATAGACTACACTATCATTTAAAAAAAGCATCACTTATTAATGAAAACATTAACTTCAAGGGGGAAAACTCCACCACTGACTCAACAGAGCAATCTTAGGAAATTGCCTCCCCTTGCCTGAGCTTCCCCTGACTCCACTACACAATTACAGAGCTCTGGTTGCCTAGTGATAAGGCGCTAACGGCGCTGTCACCCAGAAGGCATTTGGTTCAAATCTGCCAGCTGCTCTGCAGCAGAAGGATGGGGACTCTCCTCCTGTGTGATTTACAGCCTCAGAAAATTCACTGGAGGGTCAGTTATGACTTGAACTTGAAAGTACATAACAACACAATTAATATGATAGTGCACGCCCGGGAGATGGCATGGAGGATTAATAAAATGCCCTGGGAGGCACTCACACAGGGTGCAGCACATGGTGATGGTTGTTGTAATATGCTTTCAAGTCGCCTGTGACCCATAGCGACCCTATGTACAGCAGCTCTGAAGCCTGCCCTGTCCTGAGCCAGTCTCATTGTTCTGAGACACCAACTCCCATTGCCCCAGTTACTGTATCAATCCATCTCATTCATCCACGGTCTTCCTCTCCTGTGCTGTACTCTTGTTCATATGTTGATATACAATCTGTTCCCACATAGTCTACATCTCATATCTGAAGATCACTGCAACATACATGGGCTCTGTCAGTTCTCCAAACTGCAAGCTTGGTCCTGGCCTGGACTCCACCCTAGCTGGTGCCTCTATCGAGATTGCTTTCTCCTTCTAGCTCTCTGCATGCTTGGCTCCTTCTCTTCCTTTAAGTCCCAGCTTCAGTATTACCTCTCCAGAGTTCTTCCCCCACACCTTATGTAGGCAGGTTTCTCCTGCTTTTCTCCACATTGACTCTATTCTCTTAAACCACTGCCATCAAGTTGATCCCAGCTCACAGTGATCCCACAGGACAGAGTACAGTTGTCCTGTAAGATTTCCAACGCTATAAATCTTCACAGAAGCAGACTGCCATGTCTTTCTCCCATGGAGCAGCTGGTGAGTTCAAACCACTGACCTTTTTTATTCATGTCAGGGGCTTTAAACCACGGTGCCACCAGGTGTCTTCTCTTTTCGTTCTTCTTGATTGTCTATTTATGTGACTGTCATCTGTTTTGCCATTGGGATTTCTGCTTCCTCAGAGTGTAAACCCCAGGAAATCTGCTCCTACAGGTTACTCAGTACATTAGTTCAACTCATTGCTGTGGACTTAGAACTGACTTGAGTTTTCAGAGGCTGTAAATTACACAGGAGGAGATTGCCCAACTTTCTCTGTGGAGGAGCTGGTGGATTTGAACATCCTGCCTTTGGGTCAGCAGTGTTAACTCCTTACTAGGCAAAAACATCCCTAAATGACTAAGTAAGTAGATAAACTGAGATAGACAAAGGCTGTGCTCCATGGACGGTTTGCTGGCTGCAACCTATGCCTGCATGAGGTTCCCAGGCAGACTGCCAGCTCGGTGAGGGCAAGAATGGGGTATTCTTCCCTCAATTTGTCTTCAGCTGGACCTACTTGCAATGCTTAGTGGGAGGGCCATGACTTAGGGGAAGGCTGGGGAGCAACTCAGCTGCAGTGAGCTTAGCAGGAGGATCCTAACATTGCCCCACAATGCCATGGGATGGTTTCTGGAAATGGTGTTGTGAGTCTGCCACAACCTCACTGGCTTTCCTTTAATCAACATCGTGTCCTGCCATCCACAATCACACAGCTCCCTCTCTGCCGTAAGCCATTGCCTCTACCCGGTCCATGACCAAGAGGGGGTTCCAGGAAGTGCAAAATCCCTGAGTAGTGTGCAAGGCATTAACTGTAGACTAAGGCTTCAGGAATATGATGTACAAAGGATAGAAGAGCTGGCAATGAGAAGTGACACCCACCCACTCAGGTACAAAACAGATGATACTACAAAGCCTTTGGAACTATGGTTCAAATAAAGCAGGTGAGTTTTCTTCGAAGTGCAATGGGAAATCTTTAACAGATTTTAAGATGGTCAATCTCCTTCCCTGAGGTTGATTCACAGCCTCTGAAACCCTGCTAGAGGGTCAGCTGAGTAGGTTCTGACTTGGTGGCAGTGAATTTTTTGTTTTTAAAGGCAAAAGTCAGGTGATATTTTACCCAGGAAAAATTGGCTCAACATGATGGTAATGAATCAAAGAAGGAACAATCCACTACTGAACCAATGAACGGAGACAACCTAGGATCTCTCAGTGCCAAGGTCATACTGAGTTTCACAGTGACATAAAGAGGCCCAGGGCAGCCCACAAACACCAGGATCATGAACTGCAGCCCAGAGAAGACAGGGTGTCAGGCACATTGCTGTGGCAAAGCTAAGCTCAGCTCTCTGGCTACCAGATAAATTCTGTTCAATTTTGCAGACAGGGAGATTCAGAACAGGGAAACCCACTTGATGTCTCACATCCACGTGACTCTCCGAAACTTCAAGTGAGAGCAGTGCTGCACCAGTGACCCTGGCCATATCCATCTGTCCCTAAGTTTCTATGTCTCCACTCCTTCCATCCCCCTTATCCTTTTTGACATGAAGAAGCAGAGGCTCAAAGAGAGGAAGTATTTTCCTAAAACAGAGGGTCCTTGATTCTCATCAGGAAAACAGGTAGATATCAGTTTCCAAACCCCACAAGTGCCCCCAACCAGGAATCATGCATAAACCTCCCAACATCATGCACCTCTGCAGGCACAAGCGCTGCCCTCCTCCTCCCTGGACCACCATCCACCTCCACCTGGGCTCTGCTCACCTGGCTGTGTAACCAGGCATCCTCCGCCCAGAGCAGGGCTGTGGTTTCCTTCGCTGTGTCCTCAGCACTAGCTTGAGCTGCCCATGAAGCCAGTGTTCCCATGAAAGGAGAGGGGGGAGGGAGAAGTGGTCAAGATCACAGAAGCCGGACAGACCTGGGCCCAAGCCCTGACTCTACTGCCTGCTGGACTTTGGACATATCTCTTAGCCACCCTCACCCTCAACCTTCTCATTTAAAAGGTAAAGAAAAACAAAAACACAGAAATTGTATGACTTTAATGAAATAAAGTATGATCAAGGAATAGATCAGTCTCTCCGTCTCTGTCTCTCTCTGTCTCTCTCAAACACACACAGACACACAAACACGCACACACACACAAATGTGAACAAATTGTAGTTCTGTCAGTGTCAAGGATGATAATGAGATGTTAAAAGGAATATATTGACTAGATAAAAAAAGGAAACTGGGATGGATGTTCTAGTAAAAGCCTGACTTTTAAAAACAATTTAGCTGCAGCTCAGCCTCCCACACATCCACACTCATATACACATCTACACTCACACATCCTCCAGAAATTGCACCTCCCACTACTGTGTACACACCCCCGGTGGTAACAGGTGTTGCGGTGAGCAGCTTGCGGCTTGGGTTTTAAGAACTGATGTTGTCACCACGGTAATCCACTCCTCCTCTCTCTCCGAGTGCCAAGAGAAGGGGCTAGGATTGTCTGAGGGAGCAGAAAGAGTATCACGTGGCCAGGTCTTTGGCAGGGCTTGGCAACCACTTTCCTGTAGCCATGGGAGTGATCAGTGGTGAAGGCGTGACGAAGACTTCAATCTGCTCCCACTGACCCCCACAGCAGCAGCGGTAATTTGGGACCTCTCCTCCTCATATTAGGTGTGTCTATTTCCCACCCCACCCCACCCCACTTTATCTGCTAATGTTACACCACCACAGAATGATGGAAGAGACACCCACCCAGCAAGCCCTTTGTCAATTAGGAGCTGAACACCTAGCAGTGCCTGAGGCTGTGGTGCCAATTTATGGGCCAGCGCTCAGGTTACAGAGATGGCATTACCCCAGAGCAGTGGTGCACCCCACCTCCCAACTCCCAGCCATCAGAAAGGGCCGTGTGTGCACACATGTGTGTGCGCTGGTGAACCCTCAAGTGGGCAGACATTCGTGTGCATGAAGCCAGCTCCCAGGCATAAATTCATTCTCTCCAAAAATACACCCACCCGTGAAGTGTGCTCAGCCAGGAGCTAAGCCAGGCACTGAGGGTGTCAAAAAGAATGGGGTAGAAAGAAAAGCCTCACCTACAGGTAAATGTGTGTTGCACTGCTATCCAAAAGGCTGTGCATGTCCCTAGGTTTGGTTCTACCAGGGGCTCCTAAAAAAACAAACAAACAACAGTATCATCCCTTTAAGATTTACAGTCTTGGAAACCCATTGGAGGGAGTCGCCATGAGTTGAAACTGATTCTACTGAGTTGGGGGGGGGGGGGATGAAGGGCAGAATCCAGGCCACCAGAGACATCTTCTGCCCACATTAATCATCTTAGTCATTATTATTAAGATCATGTTGTGTTACTGATATTTTTAATTGTATCCAGCATAAAACATATTTAGCTCAATTTATTAAGTGTTGTTAAATACTATCAAGTTGTGACAACAGAATGATAACACCATTCTCCCAATCTTTACAGAGGGGATGTTATACGTTGTTGTAGTTGTTAGGTCCCGTCGAGTACACTCGCAGCAACCCTGCAAACAACAGATCTAAAGCCTGTCCTATCCTGGGCCAGCCTCACAATCTCTGCCACGCTCGGGTCCGTTGCTGCAGTCACTGTGTCAGTCCACCTGATTGAGTCTTCCTCTCCTTCACTGTCCTTTCATATCCCCACACATAATATCCCTCTCTAGGGAATAGCCTCTCCTAGCAACATGCCCAAAATATGTGAGATGAAGCTTTTTGATCTTTGCCTCCAAGGATCACTCCAGCTACACCTTCTCCAAAACATATCTGTTTGTTCTTTTGGCCGTCCACGGGATATTCAGTATTCTAACACCACAATTCAAAGGCATCAATTCTATCATCCCTATTTCTTGTCCATCTCTCAGACGTCTATCACATTACTGAAAAGACTATAGCCTGAATCAGGTGCACCGTAGTCCTCAACCTGACATCATTGCTCCTCAATAATTTGAACAGGTCCTTGACTGCGGACTTTGCCAGTGCGATACACCTTCTGATCTCCTGACTGCTGCTACCAAGTATATTGATTGTGGATCCAAGTAAGATGAAGTTGTTGACAGCGTCAATCTTTTCTCCATCATCATGTTGTCTATCTGTCCAGTGGTGAGGATTTTTGTTTTCTTGACATTGAGATGTAATCCATATTTGTCTTTATTTAGTGATCTGGTGATAAAGGTCATTGTTAGGTGGAGCTGACAGCCCATAGAGCCCCTGTGAACAGCAGATCCAGGCTGGAACGTCACCCTATCCTGGTCCATCCTCATACTGACATGTCCAAGTCCATCCTTATAGTCACCATGTCTATCTCCTTGAAGGTTTTCTTCTCTATTGCTGACCCTCTACCTTTCCAGCATGATGTCTTTTCCTAAGGACTGGCCTTTCCTGAGAAACACGCCCACATAAATCCACCATCTATGCCTCTAAGGAACACCTGGGTTGCACTTCCTCCAAGACAGATTTGTTTGTCCTTTGGGCAGTCCATGAAATATGCAAAACTCTTCACCAACACGTCAATTCAAAGGCATCAATTCTCCCTCAGTTTTCCTTATTCAATTATCCAATTTTCTGATGCATATGAAGCAACTGAAAATGTCATGGATCTGATAATATGTATTACTAATTAAAATTTATAATTAGTAACACACTTCTGCCTCTAGACTTTGGATGGACTCCCAGCACCCCCTGGAGCTGTGACAGGGAGATGTCCATTATATGCGAGGGCATCCCTGGGGCAATGCCACCCTTCCTGTGAGTAACACCCATCAGCCTCCCCTTCATCACACACGCCCAGTGAGAGGAAGGAGTATCTATTGGCAAGTGTCTACTCTCACCTCCTTCACCTGCCCAAGGTCCAGGATGCCTAGTTTGTTTCTCCTTTATCGTTTCTACACTGGAAATAATCGCTTTATTATCCATCTTGGCTCCAACTAGAATCTGTAGTGACACTCGGAGAAGTGAAATCTAAGAATCTTTATATAGTGTACATGTCACCAGATTACCCCTTTCTCTATTCTCACTGACACACAGGTAAAAATAATGAGAGGGATACAATGGACCATATCACTGGACAGATTCAGACCCTCAACATTTGTTTCTGATCTGACACACACACTGCTCATATGTGATTAGGCAGTGGAATGGCTTTGCCCACGCCTGAGACCCCCAGGGTCAGGCAATCCTTGACTCAACAGAGACGTGTGTCTTCCTGACTGTTAGGCCAGGCCAGAACTGAGTCTTTTGGAATTGGGGCGGGCAGTGGCCCCTCCCACCGCCCCCACCCCCACTTCAGATGCAAAGTGCACATATGGCTCATCTCCATCTTTAGGGGAGGTTCTGTCTAAAGTCCTCCCAAAGATTCAGATTGTATGACAAATCACGTTCTAGACTATGGGGCGAGAAAGGGCCCAGGCATTTGCATCATTACCCCCAGACAACAGCTTCATTAGACTGAAAGGGAGGTTTGCAGCCGCGTGAGCTCCGCCACTGACCTCGGCCTCTCGCTTCTCCATTGTCTGTGGGCTCCAAGGCTGGAGCTTCAAACCATATGGTCCCTTTGGGCATCTCACACTGCCTTCCGAGGAAAGCAGGGTGTTGGGAAATACTCGGGACAAGTCAAGAGGCCTGCCCCAAGGTGCAATCCTGACCCAAAGTGGGGTCGACGTGAAGATTCAGACAGGCAGGGGTCCTGGAAGAAAGGAGAAAGGCTCCTCCTGCCAGGGGACAAAGTGGGGGAGATTTTGGTATGCGTCCCCCTAGAAGCCTGTCCCCTGATGTCTGACATGTGTGGAGAGCCCTGGCTTTGATGAAAAAGGAATCTGTCCACTTTTTTTTTCACCTAGCCCCTCCCCCAGGTCCCAAGTATTTGGACACTCCTCAGCAGGCACCCTCTGGGCATTTCTCCCAAGAAGCAGCTAAACTGAACCCTAATCTAGCAGGCTGCAATCTAAGGTAGCTCTCCCACCCTAATCCCTAAAATTTGTGACTAGGGGAGTTGGGGTTTACCCTCACCTTTCCTTCTGAAAAACACTTTCTCCTTTGAGAAGGATGTCCTTGGGTCAGGCTTGAGGGGGTTGTAAGAGAAATACTCCTCGGCACCTCTGCAAATCGCATCTTTTTACAATTCCACTTTGCTTCAAGCCTTTCCAAGATTCCAAATAGATGGAATGGGACCTAGAGGTCTGAGGGTGTTTGACATCCACAAACAGCCACAAGGTTCCCCCAGGCAGAAGGGAGCAACCTCGCAGTGGGTCAGAGCCCAGGAATCCCCAAGAGCGCCCCCAGGAAAAGGGCTAGTGACCATCACGAGAATGGGCCGATTTGGGCTTCACCTGATGTTTCTTTAAAATGGGAAGAAAACAGTTTCTCCTGGCAAGGCGCTTCCATTTCGCCAAGGGGGCGGATTAGGAACAGGATTAACATTTTAAACTCTGCCAGACTTTCTGACTCAAAGATCTTCTCCTGCTAATCCCATTACTCTCCCTGGGATTATTGCGACACTTGCTGAAAAACAGATTAAAAAATAAAATTGATTAAAGTTCCTTCCTGCTTTTTCATTGCTTTTTTTTTTTTTTTAGGGAGGAAAGAGAAAAGAAAGGAGGGAGAATGGAAAAAGAGAGCAAGAGAGGTTCTAATTTCTTGAGGAGACGACTTTAAAAGTCAATTTTCACTTCATATTTCTCTCCTTTCACCTCCTGTCCTTCCGCGCGCCAGGCGGCTGTAAAACGGGCGACACGGTTCTTTTATTCCCGCCCACGCCTGCTCCTAATTCCTGGTAATTTATCCCATATTAAAACTTCTTTAAGTAAGAATGGACAAGCATCCGCACCTGCTATGCAAATGCGGCCAAATCCAGCGGGGCCGCGGGGCGTGCGCGCCCGCCCGCCGCCCGCGAGCGCCATTCACGGCTCCCAAGGCGCCGGCGCGGCCTTCATATGGAAACGGGGCCGCGCGACAGATTGCGGGGCCCGGCAGGGCTGGGGGCGGAGCGCCCGCCCGCCTCGGAAAAGGCCCCGGGGCGAATATCTGCACTTCCCCCGCGGGCTGTTTTTGGGAGATTTTGTCCCCATATTCTTTTCTTCTATCTTTATTTTCTTCCTGAACCGTAATATGGAGTGAATGCCTCACTTCTCCCAGCTCCCCCAGGCTGCATCGTGATTGCCCACTCTGACTTGAAATTTCTAAAGTGCCCCGGCGGCGCTTCTACCCAGGCGCAGAGGTCAGCACAGACAACCCCGAGAGTGCTTCCGGGGTCCCTGAGAAGGGCCTTGGGGACCCCGAGCTGCCACCTTCCGGCTCGTGGGCCGTGCGCGAGCGCGGGAGGCCGCCCGCGCGCCCGAGGAGAGAACCCGATCCCGGAGCCGCCCGCCCGGGGGTCGGATAACACGGATTAGTGCGCTGGGGCCTTTTGAAGCCACTTCTCGCCTCACGTGGCTGGAGGCCGCGGAGCAGTCGCCTCTCGTGCCGCCCTAATCCCCTCACGCGGCTCCGGTGGCGGCCGGGCCCTCGCGGGGAGCTGGGACCATCTTGCGCCAGCGGTCCGGCTCGCGCCTGACCCGGTCGCCGCCATCAATGCGCCCCTGGCGGGCCCGCCTTCCCCGCCGCCGCGCCGCCCCGCCCGGCTCGCCTGGCGCGTCGTGGGAAGAGCGCGGCGCGAGGGCCCTTTGCGCGAGGCTCGGGGGAGACCCCTTCTTCCAACCAATGAGCCTTTATTTGTGACTCCATAAAAGAAAAGGAGAAATGTCGGCTCTCGGGGCCGAGCGAAACTGCAGCGGAGGCGGTGAAGGTGGGGGCGCGGCCGGCGTCCTAAAGAGATGCAAAGGGATAAATACATTGTTTAGCGTCCGCCCGCTCCGTCCCTTGGGGGCATAGAAAATGAGGCGCTTTCCTCCCCCTTAAACTCGAGGGGAGTACCAATAATTCATGTAAGTTATAATTCTTCATTGCCCCTTAGGTAGTCTGGGAAAACTGAAAGAAAAGAAAATGCCAGAAAGTTATGGTAAAACTTGAGATGCGGCCGAAGTCGCTTTCTTTGCCCCTGCTGCGAGTGTTTGAATAAGAAGAATGCTCCTGGACTGTAACAAGCAAAAAGAATGAAGAAGACAAAAGATTTCCAGAAAAAGGTTTAGCTAGAAGACAAGGCAAGTGAAACTGAAAGGAGAGAAAAAGCATTTACAATGGAACAATAAGTGTACTAATCGCTTTGATATATTATACAAGCCCAAAGACCCAAAACATTGTGTAATTATTTATAAATGACTTCTCCACTCCTGTGTATAATGCAGAGGAAAGAATAAAACTGCAGGCTACTCTCGAAACTATTTCTAAGTAGACCTGGTTCAAAAGAAGGCAGAAGTGTTTGAAATAAAATAATTAATGGTGGATTTTATGGTTGTCTCATTAAAACATTTTAATTACTGCAAACAAAATGCGTTTGTGTTCGAACTCAACGTGAATTTATGTCGCCCAGCACTAAGGTGCAGAAATGCAAACCTAAAACACTTCAGCTATTTCTACATTCTCTGTGTTTATTTCTGACTTCTTTCCATTGACCAGTAGTTGAACTTCATTAAGATAAATTTCAATGTGACTTCTTTAGTAAACACAAGAAAACCCCTCACTCAGTTTACCCGTGGGTCGACACCCACAGGCATGTAAGAGGAAAATGTTGGGGGTTTTTTTTAAATCTGCACTGAAGACTTTTCTCAAGATTTGAAAAAGCTGAAGCAGACAAAAAAGAATGAGCTTTGCAAAACTCTGGCTTGACCAACTTCCTGTGGCAGGTGCAGCCTGGATTTGGGGATGTAGATTGGATACACCTTATGTACAGCCAACAGTATTTTTGTTTAATCTGAGCCCAGAGGACAATTTAACTTCAAGAAATCTTCTATGAGGGCCCAATTCAGAGACTTTGAAGGAGCTTCTGGATGGATACTTAGACTCTAGCAGCTGATGTGAAAACTGATTCCAGGCCTCACTACTGGGGATAGAAAGGGAGCACCTTCGGCCTGCCCTCATCTTCAGTTCAGGGCCTGGACCTCCATGAGCTCTTCAAGGATAAGAGTGCACACCTCTTTTGTCCCCCTACTCTCCTTTGGACACAAAAAGGACATTGTTTTATCCAAGACTGACCCAAACCACAAACACACTTCAAATCTGGTGCCTGCCGCAGACCTGGGCCAGCCCAACACATAGATTCTTACTCTACAGAAACACAGGTCTGAGAATCTAAATCAGGATATAAAATTCTTGAGGAAAAAATGTATGTGGCAGAGGAATTGCCCGTGTCTTTGTGAAAGGTCTTTCTTACACAGCATTAGGATAAAGCAGATTTCCACCAGGGCATCCGTAGGAACCTAAGATTGATCTCACACATAGGTAGACTGTATATAACCAACATTGGTATACACTGCAACAGAATATTCAAGCAGACATCTCAGAGGTGAGAAATGTATCCAGCCAGCACTGTATTTAGCAGGGCAGGGGCCGAGGGAGCCTCCACGGATTTCTGGAAACCATGGATAATTTGCCATTTTCCTTGCTCTGTCACTGAAAGACCCCTCTGTTTCCCCCCTCCTGCCTCGTTTCCCCCCTCCCTTTCACCCCCCTTTCCACAACTGTCATGGGTCATCAAGAAAGAAAATAGGGAATTGTTTCTCCTTTCCATTCCCCCAACCCCACCCTGCTTCTCTTATATGGAAAGGCAATGGCATATCTGCGGGTATGTGCAGTGCACTGAAAGAAACACTGTCTCTGTGCCCGCATCATCCTTCATCCTTGCCTCTTGAGCAACTGCACCTTTTTCTTTTTATTCCTAAAAATGATTACAACTTTTTCTTTCCAAAATACCACCCACAAAACCAACGCCACCATTCTCTTAGGTTATCTCCAGAAAGAAAGTGATGATCAAAATAGAGAGGAGGCTTATTTAGAAGCCATGACCTCTCTACATCTTTACTCTGGGCAAAAATTCCTATCAAGACTGCACCTAAGGACAACACCTTAAACTTGGTACTGCGCTGCCCTGTCCCCAGACCGCCAGATGGATTAGGGCCTGAGGAACATGCCAACACCACTTACCTCCAATAAATAGCATCTGAGGGTTCATGTGTATGGTTTGGAAAAAAAATCCACCAATTAAGCCCATTAAATTTAAATCTGCATGTAGGAGCCATATCATTTTAAAAATTACTAGTCTGTCTACTCAATTGGAGGAAATAGGAAAGGATAAATCTTAGCTGATACAATTTGAGGGAGCTAAAGTATGAAATGTGATGATACCCTGCCAACCTCAACACATTCAAGTTATCACTCCAGCCCTTGTAATTAAAGGCATCTACCCATTAGCCTCAGTTCTCAACTCACTGCAGCATCTCAGAAACACAGTTTATTCAGACTTAGACTTACGTGCTTCTGATCACTGAAAGGATGTTGGCAGGGAGGCCCTCTGGCTCAGTCTGAGACCCACAAACGTCTCAAAGGTTGTGGACTTCAAATGAAGTCATGCAAGTGGCCACTGAAACATGCTGACAGGGTTGGAATAAGATGTTCAACCACAAATTTAAATGCAGATGCATCCATCTATCTCCATGCCTATAGAGGCACTATGATTTGACATTCATTTCAAATCTTTAAATTGTGGACAGCACAGTAGATGGTTTTATATTTTTAGGTGTTGATTATGTGGATTTATTGTATGTAAATAATTGTAATTTGCCACCATATGTCTCACTTTGGTCTTTATTTGAAAGAAAAATGCACATCTTGTGTACTGTCCAGTTGGAACTGACCCACCGCTGACCCTCCAGCAGTTTTCAGAAGCAGTTCATCACACAAGAGGAGACTGACCATCCTTCTGCTGCAGAGCAACTAGTGGCCTCGCACTGGGGGCTTCAGGATTTCTGTACACAGCTTCTTGCCACTAGGTCACTAGAGTTCCCTAAGAAACTCAAAATACTCAGGAAGCATCGAGTAACTTGCTCAGCCCCTGAGAGTCCTCCCTTTCATTTCTGGAAAAAGCTAGTACCATCATTGTTCTAAAAGCCAGAAACATTCTTTTGATTAAAAAAAAAAACAACCAAAACTGAAATCACCCTCCTGATAGATTCACCATAGTCCTGATCCAGCTCTCCAAGGCTGCCTGCAACAGGTGTGCACCTGTGACCCCAGAGCACTACTCAGAGACTCTCCCTCACTCCCTTCCCTGAGCTGTCACACAGAGACAAAACCCCAGAAAGAGCCCAAACTCAGTATTACTTGGAGTACTTCTGAGCTGTCTAAATATGGGGTGATCTGCTTCAAGGGCATCCTTCTAAAGGGGCCCCAGCTGTTTCCTCTTGAGTAGAAAGCACCAAGCCCCTTGCAAGTCAAGTCTGAGTAGACGTTACCTTCTTGTCATTCTCTCAGACTCAGCTCTGACTGCAGTGGATCGCTCAGAAGGGCTGCCCAAACCTGAGATGTCCTTATGAAAAGCACAAGGGGAAAACACTAATATCCGGGAAGAAACTGCCATTGCATTGCCCAAGGTCAGCAGGACAAACCTAAGGGCCTGTAAGACTCAGGTAACTGGAGGAACGAAGTCAAAAGAGAGAACAAAACTGCTGCTAACTCATGAGAGCCTCTGTGAACAATTGAAAAGTGCAGTCCTTCTGGGAGAATGGAACCCACCACGTCCATGCCCACAGCTGGCAGGTGGTGAAGAGAACTAGGTGTTTGCCCCACAGGCCATCTATGCCTACCTTTACGGGAGAAAGCAGGAGGACGAAGACAGAAAAACCATCCTTGCCATTCAAAGCCCATCACAATTACTCCGTACTCTCCTCACATTAAGCCTCCATAGACGCTTTATCCACAGTGGCCCCACATACTGCCTCAGTGGACATTCTCATCCCTCTGTGGTTGTCAATTAACATTCCATCCATTCTTATTAAGTACCCCTCTGCCACGAATACATCTTTAGTCATGCTTCCCTTCTATTTGAACAATACATGATGACTCTCAGATCTGTTCTTAAATGGGTCACAGTACTCACTGGGTCAGTTGCTGGCCACTTTCTATGGTCATCTAGGTCCTCAGGCACAGGGTAGCAGGTGGTAAACACACAATGTGTGTTTGCTGATTGATTTTGATGGGAGAACATGGAACAGGGGCTGAAGGGACTCCAGCATCTGTCTCTAGTTTGACCAAGTGATTCTGAGGCAACCTGAAGAAAGGAACTCCAATTCCATTCTCATTTTCCTATGCATGAAGTGCAGTGGATTAATTAAAAACTCCAATAATTCTGTCAACACTAAATTTAACTATCAACCTCAGTATCCTGGCCCAGACCAGACACTCAACATGGTAATGTTATTGTTGTGTATCATCAAATCGGACGGTAAAAATCCTTATAGAGCTGACCCTCTAGCAGGTTTCCAGAACAAGTAAATTACTTGGGAGGAGACTGTTAATCTTTCTCCGGTGGAATGAGTGGTGGACTTGAACTGCATACCTTTGGGTTGGCAACACAACACTTTCCCACTAAGCAAACAGAACTTCCTAATGGTACATGGGTTGTCTAAAAAAAAAACAACAAACACAAAAAATGTTAGCCTGTATGTCCACAAATTCTAAGCCTGGTCAACTCAAGGAAGATAGATCTACTAAGATAAGGTAGGCTTAAAAAACTAGGCACAGGAGATCCGAACCACAGCTGAAGGTAGATTTCCTCCAGGGCCCACTGACCTTTTGGGTTCCACCATGACAAAATGAAACTAGAGATTATCACCAAACTCAGAACTGTGAGACATGGCATTGGCTACACTTAAATCACACATATTTTAAGTGATTAAAAGTGTGAGACAAGGTAGTCATGCGCTCAAATTCCTCAATATGAAGGTTGTTCACGCCGAACAGCAAAAAATCCAGACAAATGCTCTAGCTTGGTTCTTGCTTGTAGTGCCACCTCTCAGAGACTCAGCACGGAATTGGGGCTTCTTGGGGGAACAAGTAGATGGGGTCCCCTTGGAGCTCTCATGATCTCATGGTTAAGAAGTTGGGCTGCCACCCTGAATGAAAGCAGTTCGAGTCCGCGAGCTGGGCAAATCTCTGTGGGATTTACAGTTTATGAAAACACGCTGAGGGTTAGCTGTGAGTTGTATCCCAAACACAAGGTCAAGGGAAGCCTTTGGGATTATTTAGTCATTCCCCAGCAGGGTGAGGATGGGAGGTGGCAGTAAATACTCCACCCAATCTGGGAAATCACCTGACCCTTTATTTCTCTCAATCTCAGCCCTCTCCCGACTCCCCGCCACGTGAAGCACACCACTTCATTCCTCAGCCTCTTCCCCCATCTCGACCGAGCAGAGACATCTATGTATGTCCTTTGCTTTGAACCCTAACCCGGTTTACTCTTCTATGTTGCTAAGGGTTCCCTGGTTCTGATAGCGCTGCATTTCACAACCATTCACCCCATGCTTCATTACAAAAGCCCTGCGACAAGTGCTCAATCATCCTCCGCAGGGGACATTCATTCGTGCTTCACACTTAACAGACAGAAAAACTAAGGCTCATGAAGGCTAAATCGCCTGTCCGAAGTCTCACAGCCAGTGAGCACCTGTAGAGGGGACTCGAACTCGCACTCCGGACGAGCTGGGGGTTTCCCCTACTCACTGCTTTGCTCACGCTAGACTGCCAGTGCCCCGCCTTCCCATCCCACCCCAGTGAGGGGCGCCCCGGAGGAGCGTGCCCGGGCCGCTAATCGCCCCCCGCCCCCTCCTCGGTTTCACTGCCTGGCGACGCCGGGCCAGCTTAGCCGGGAGACGGCTCCCGGGGCCCCGCGGCGCCGCCGATTGGTCGGCGGTAATTACGGGCACGCTCCGGGAGGGGGGAGGGGCAAGGGTCCCCCCCCTCCGCTAGCATAAATTATGCAAATACAGGGAGCCGCACGGGGCTGACCTGCCGCCTCGCTCCATTCAAGGGGGCTGCCGCGGGGGCGGAGGTGGCAAGGGAGGGGGGCTCCCATTGTTGCGTTGGGTACTTAAGGGGTCCTGAGGCCGGTCGTGTGCCACACTCGGTGCTCACACGAGCTGATCTGATCGCCGGCAAGATCACTCAGGAGACCGACCGGGCGCGTGGCCCCTGTAAGCGAGGCGAGCAGGCGAGGCCAAGTCCCCTCGTGTGCCCTGCGCTCTTCCAGGCTCTCACGCCTGCAACGGGGCTGCTGTGCGCACTGCCCTCAGCTGGGGCTCCAGCCCTCTAAGCATCCTTCTGTCCGTGAGCGCGCGCGTCGGTCCAGCACAGCGCAACCATGCCCGCCTCTCTGGAGACCTGTCTCTCTGACCTCGACTGCTCCACCACCAGCAGCAGCAGTGAACTCTCCGGCTTCCTCACCGACGAAGAGGACTGTGCCAGGTTCCAGCCGCCAAGCTCAGCTTCGGCACCACCCGCGCCGCCGCGCAGAGGCTCTCCTGGGATCCCCGGGGCTCCGGATGCGCCAGGGGCGCAAGACGACGAGCAGGAGCGGCGGCGGCGCCGAGGTCGTGCGCGAGTGCGCTCGGAGGCGCTGCTGCACTCGCTGCGCAGGAGCCGGCGAGTCAAAGCCAACGACCGTGAGCGCAACCGTATGCACAACTTGAACGCCGCACTGGACGCGCTGCGGAGCGTACTGCCTTCCTTCCCCGATGACACGAAGCTCACCAAGATCGAGACTCTGCGCTTCGCCTACAACTATATCTGGGCTCTGGCAGAGACACTGCGCCTGGCGGACCAGGGACTACCCGGAGGCGGTGGTGCCAGGGAGCGCCTCCTGCCACCGCAGTGCGCCCCCTGCCTGCCAGGGCCTCCCAGCCCCGCCAGCGACGCCGAATCCTGGGGTTCTGGTGGTGCAGCAGCCACCTCGCCCCTCTCGGACCCCAGTAGCCCAGCCACTTCCGAAGACTTCGCCTACGGCTCGGGCGATCCCCTCTTCTCTTTCCCTGGCCTGGCCAAAGACTTGCTCCACACGACGCCCTGTTTCGTTCCCTACAACTAGCCTCTTGTAGATACCATTATCCCCCCCCCCCTTCCTCATCAGTCTGTAGATGTGGCCCCAGCTGTGGCCTAGGGACCCCCACTCCAGGCAGAGGGAGGAGGTGGGAGCTTTAAAGGGATGGACGATACCTTGTTAGGTCGCTGCACCCTCGCTGCCGCTGCCCTTGGTCTGTTTCTTCAGCTCTCAGCCCAAGGCCCCTCCTGCCCGCCCCTAGACGGCCTTTCCTTTTGCACTTTCTGAACTCCACAAAACCTCCTTTGTGGCTGGCTCAGAGTTGACCCCAGCCACCACTTCAGTGTGATTTAGAAAAGGGACAGATCAGCCCCTGAAGACGAGGTGAAAAGTCAATTTTACAATTTGTAGAACTCTAATGAAGAAAAACGAGCATGAAAATTCAGTTTGAGCCGGCTGACAATACAATGAAAAGGCTTAAAAAGGAGAGACATGGAGTGGGCTTCATGCATTATGGATTCTGGGCCCCACCACTGCAGGATTGCTCTAGGAAGAGCCAGAGACTGTTTCGTAGCTATTCAGGCCTGGGGCTGGAGAGTACTTTAATTTATTCAAGATACTTCATTCATATGAAAATGTATTTTTGTACATAAAGAGTTTATTATTATGAGCTATCAAAGTTTACATTTTTGTACTGCAGATGCTTCATGTAAATAAAACTAAGGGGGTAAAACCCAACAAGTTTCTTGCCTAATGTTGATGTCTCCTGGGGCTTTTTTTCTCCACCCCTGCCCCCCACGACTCAACCACTAAAGTGAAACACTATATCCTTAACCCACCCCAAACCCTCCAATCCTGTTTCAAAAAGTTTTTTTTTAAAAAAAATAAATAAATAAAATGCACCTGATTTCCACCAAGAAACGGATAAAGGCTGACCAGAGCATTTGGGGTCCGTCATTTCCTTTCACCTTGCACACACAAGAAAGATCTTTCAGGCTCCCCATAAGCCAATTAAGACTTTTTAGTTGGGAATTAGCCCCGGATATGCAGCTACCTGTAGAGGTAGGGGCGGTGAAAGTCTTTCTTTTAAGGAACTCCACATCAGCTGGCTCTGTGTTTCAAAGAGAGGGGATTAAAAAGATCAATACAGTGTGACCACTGGCTAGGAAGTCCTTGTGACAGGTGGGCCCAGGCTGGCCAAGCAGAAGGGTCCACTCTTATAACAGCCTATTTAGGGGAAGAGAGAATTGATTTGTAAACAAAGCCTTTTAAATTGTAGTTCATTGAGGCTGGGCTATCCCTGGCTGTGAGAGTCAGGATGAATTACTCTGGCAGGGTGTCCCTGGCTGGGGTGTGCAGCTGCCTAAAATTCGGAGCTAGGGTGCCTATACTTACACCTACTAAGATCCACAGTTAGGGGGGCACATGCTGAGAATCCCCTTGTCTTGCTTGCTGGGCCCATTCGGTGGAGGGCAATGGCCAAAGCTCTCATCTGCTGCCAGAGAAATCAGCCAACTAAACTTAAAGGTGATTCCACCTCCTAGCCCCCCAGCATGTTTATCTGTTGTCCAACCTACAAAGCTGGTCAATAGTGGCCTTTGTCTTACAAAGATTTCGTCTAAAATGATCCACATTTTAGAATGTTGATAATTTCAAGCAATAGTTCCTAAAATGCTCTGACAGCCTACTCACAAGTTATCCCAACATTATGACTAATTTTTCTTCTTTGCTCTGAGCTGCCCCTTTTCATGCATATAGGTACTGAGGAAGGAGGAGTAGGAATAGATTCTGGTAAATAGCATTCTGTTGACATGGTGACTGTCACAGTGGGCATGGGCATGACAGAGGTTGTCAGGATGGTGGAGGAAACAGCAAGGTTCAGATTTGTTGTTCATAGGCTCGATGTAACTTGTAGTTGACTCCACACCTAACAAGTGTTAGAGAAAGACATCTGTTAAGGAAATTAATAAAAAGCAGAGGACTAGAAGTAATGCTTCTGAGAACATTATATTCCCCTTGTATTTTCTCTGGGTGGCCTACTGGAGAGCTCTCTGGTAGCCTAGTGGGAAGGAGCTGTGTTGGTAACCTGAAGGCATGTAGTTGGAACCCACCAGCTGCTCCTCTCCAGAACAAGCGGAAGTCTCCCATGTGATTTACTGCTTCTGAAAACCTGCTGTAGAGTCAGCTATGGGTCGGCTTCAACTCATTGGTGTATAACAAAGGCAGGCAATTTCAACTCATCCCTTGCTCCATGGAGAATGATGGGTAATATCAGCCCATGCAATTTTTTGTTGTTTTTGTTGTGTACCATAAAGTCAGAACCAACCCATAGCAGACCCTCCGGCGAGTTTTCAGAGGCAGTTAATTGTGTTGGAGGAGATTGCCCATGCTTCTCTTGTGGAGCAGCTGGTGGCCTCAAACCTTGTGCCTTCGGGATTGCAACGTAACTGCTTACCAATAGGCCATGAGAGCTCATGCCCATGCAATTTACAACCTCTTAAAATCCACTGATAGTTAGGTAGAGTCAGTTGTAACTTAGCACTCACAACAACACCCATCATACATCAACCTGGTGAGTTGGGTTCACAGATCTCTTTGCTGAATCCCTAGCAGACAAGTCCAGCCTTGGGCAAAGAGCCTTTTAAATAAAATGGATCCTTTCAGAAAAAATCCAGAAAGTTGAATGCCTTTTATTACTGCTCCTAGAGAGAAAAAGAGGCCTTGGAAGAAAAGATTGGATGTTTCAAGGGCTCAGAATGGACTCACTTTTGCTTAAGTTTTCCAGATAAGAGAAAAAAAAATTACTTTAGAAGGATTCTGCCTGACCCCAACCTTCCCATGACATCCCCACATCCATTGTGTGTCACAGAAATAATTCTTCTCATCTTAGTTTGGGTTTTTCTATATTAAAAGGCATAAATGATATGCTTCAGATTTCCTTCTCAGAAGCAGAAGCTGTTACCCAATCAGCAAGGCGAAGGTGAGTTAACAAGCGTTTACTTACTACTCTGTGCTGAACAGTTGCACAACGTGTAGTGGGAAAGTCTGTGATACTGTTCACTACAGTCAGTAAAATAAGTAAGTTCATGCTTACGTCGCTTACTGGATAATCTGTCCTTGCTTGGAAGTGACTCTCCAGGGCTTGGAGGAACTCTGTCTGGGTCTGCAAGAAGGGCAGGTTCCTTGTGGTTCCTCTCTTCAGACGTGATGTAGATGCTCATGTCTGGGACAATTATTCTTCAAAACTCTGGGGGAAAAACAACAAAGCAAGGCACCCTGGAGCTCCTGGTGGATGAAGAATGTTGTCTTAAAGAGCTGCCCACCAACCATTTTGTAAACAAGGAAAATGTCATAAATTGTGTCCTCCTCAAAAATATATGTCCATGTGAGTAGACCATAAATTCTAGTATTGGGGATTATCCCCCATTTTTGTGTTATAGTCTAAACCCTAGGGAGCTCTAGTGGTTTTGTTGTTAAGTGCCATTGGGTTGAAACAACTCATAGTGACCCCATAAACAACAGATCTGAACCCGGTCCTATCCTGTGCCATTCTCACAATATCGGAAATGTTTAAGCCTATTGCTGCAGTCAATCCACCCCTTCGAGTCCTCTCTTTCACTGACCTCACTTTCACCTTTCCAAGCATGATGTTTCTTCCTAAGGAATAGGCCAGAGTATATGAGATGAAGCTTTGTCATCTTTGCCTCCAAGGAGCACTCTAGCTGTACTCCATGACATATTTGTTCTTTTGACAGTCCATGGAGTATTCAGTACTCCTCTCCAACAATACAGCTCAAAAGCGTCAATTCTTCTTCTGTCATCTTTATTCAGTGTCCAGCACTCAGATACATAGCAAGTGATTGAAATGACCATAGCCTGGATCAGGCACAACCTCAGTAATTTGAAGAGGTCCCTATGTCTAGTTCTTACCAAATTTCTCTACTAATTCAAGCAGCTCAGGTAGTTTGAATCCATGAAGTGCTATGAGGGAGAAAGATGGGCAGTCTCCTCTCATAAAGATTTACAGCCTCAGAAACCTGAGGAAGGGTAGTTCTTAGTCAGTCTATTCAGTTCCAGTGAGTTTGACTTTCTGTTTGATTAAATCTTAACTAACCTGTGCTTAAGGTTGATGAGGCAGAATAATGGTGTTAAAGAGGATTAGGTTGCATTTGCTATGCTAAAGAGTGAAACGTATCACCTCTACTTAAGATTCCACATTGACTGAAGTAAAAATATTGATTAGATGAAAGGGGAGTATCCCTCGGATGTACACTGCACATTCTTTTATGTTATAAGAGATAAATTATGTTATAGCTTTTTTATGTTATAACCTTTTATATTATAAGAGATAAAAGGAAAGAAAAGAGAGTAGTAGTAGGGCAAGAGACCTGACTCCTTTAAGAAAGAAAAGCCAAGAGTGAAAGACATCTTTTATAAAGGGGTCCCTTAGCTGAGAACCTCCTAGACTCAGTGGAAAATTGATGCCAAGACACATAGAGATCTTTAAGGAACACTGGACACACAGATGTTGATAGAATATCAACATCTTCTTTCCCAAGGGCCAGCAGAATGAGAAAATCTTCTCCTAAAGCAGGAGTCTGAATGTGGGCTTCTAACTTCCTAAACTATGAGAATAAATTTCTACTTGTTCAAGACATCCATTTGTGGTATTTGTGTTATAGCAGCACTAGATAACAAAGATGGCATCCAAGTTCAAAGAATGTTGTTGTTGTTATTAGATGCCATTGAGTTGTTCTAACTCATAGTGACCCTGTGTACAATAGAATGAAATCCTGCTCAGTTCTGTGCTTCCTCACAATCTCTGCTATGCTTAAACTCACTGTTGCAATCACTGGGTTGCTAAATCTTGTGAAAGGTCTTCCTCTCCTTCATCTACCCTTTACTTTTCCAAGCATGATGCCTTTCTCCATACTTGCTTCCTAAGGTGTATTCTAGTTCAATTTCTTTTAAGACAGATTTGTTTAATCTTTTGGCAGTCCATTCAATATTCTCCACCAGCATCACAATTCAAAGACATCAACTCTTCTTTGGTCAAGAGAATTATTTGACCATCTTCCACAGTCAAGACCAATGAATGGGAAACTATATTCTCAACTTTGTCACCATAATAGGTCTAGGGCCTAAAGCACATTTTCAGAATGAAAGATCTTTAAAGAACATCAATTACTGAGGACATCTTCACTTGAGCAGTTAATGCCATTCTTCCAAGTTGGAAAATAGGTGTCCGTGCCTTAAAGTGCTCAAATAGGAGAAAAAGGAAAAGTGACTGAAAATATTTACCCCTTTGTTCCCTGCAACAAACTCTTACTCGCCCACTGGGATCTGTGAAGGTAGGATTGTGGTTACCAAAACACTGTGTGCAGTCATTTCTAGAGCTAAGAACATCCCAATTGGCTATCTTGTTTTATTGCCTTCAACATAATTTTTGAGTAAGTTACCAGAGGGTTGAATAAAAAAATACTCTTTGTCAGTTTAAAGACAAGAGAGAAAGAAAAGAGCAAAATAGATGTCAGAAGTTACTCTGTTCTTCAAAAATATTTTAGTAAATAAAAAAAAAATTTCAACCCCTCTTCAAAAAAAGAAGATACTCTGAAAATTGCACTAGGATATTGAGAAGCTAGAACAAAGAGAAGAAGTTGTGAAGTGAAAGAGATGAGCAGGTTTCAAAGGGCAGCTTGAGAAGACAAAGCAAACTATTATAATAGAATGGGCAAAGAATTGGAGTTAGAAAATAAAAAGAACTCATTTGTCATTTCTTAAGCTAAAAGATGATAGATAAATATCTTGACAATATTAAAAAACTTTTAAAATTATTGTTACTTTATATTGGCTTGCATACAAAATTCATATACATTGTATTTAGTTTATATACAGTGTGTTTCACCCATTCCTCTCTTTACATTGTGTTTAATATGATCATACTAGACATTGTATTGATCCATGCCTACCATTCTCCCACTTTTTCATGTCCCCACTGGATCTTTCCTAATTCCTTCAGCCTCTCTGTCTGCCCACCAAACTTTGTGACCTCATAATTTCTCACTCTCTCACCCTTAGTCCTCCTGCTTCCTCCAATTCCCCCTTTGGGCTTTTGTACACATCTTACTAGTAATTCACATGATAGGACACTATGCAGCACTCAGGAACAATGATTTTGAAAAATACTATGTGAGAGACAATTGTGAAGCAAAGAGGCAAAGACTCAGTTTAGTCAAGGACTATAATCTTAAATATGAACTGAAACTCAACATTAAGACGACAAAGATTCACACTACTGGGCCAGCTGGCAGTACCATGATGGATGGAGAAGAGAATGAAGTTGTTAACAATTTTGGCTTGCTGATCTCCACAGTCAACACTCTTGACACGAACAGTCAGGAAATCAAAAGACAAATTGCACTGGGGAAGTCTGCTGTCAGGGACCTGTCCAAAGTGCTAAAGAGCAATGATGTCAGTCTAGAGACTAAGGTACACCTGATCCAAGCCATGGTCTTCAAAATTACTTGCTGTGTATCAGAGTGCTGGACAATGACTAAGGATGACAGAAGAAGAATCAATGTATTTGAGTTGTGGTGCTGAAAAAGAGTATTGAGCATAACAGAGACTGCCAGGAGAACAAATAGGTCTGTTTTCGGGAGAATGAAACAAAATTTCTCCTTGGAGACAAGGATTTTGAAGCTTCATGGCACATACTTTGGGCATGTGGCCAGGCAGGACCAGTTCCTGGAGAAGTACATCATGTTTGGAAGGGTGGAGGGACAGCACCGGATAGGAAGACCCTGGATGAGATGGATTGACACGGTAATTGGGGCAATGGAATACGTGTGTCAGAGTTATTGAGACTGGCTCATTATAGGGCAAGTTGCAGAGCTATTGTGTATAGGGTTGTTATGAGTTGCGGGTGAACCAATGGCATATAACAACAACAAAAGAAGGCTGGAGAGTATTATGGTGATTGACCTAACTCAATCTCATAAGGACAAATACTGCCTTAAGACCATTATTGTAAAAACAGAAGGATTACTATACTTTTTAAAGAATTTTTTTCTCAAGGTAATTAAAAATGAGCTAATTGACTTACACAGACCACAGTGTGCAGCTATATGAAGAACAGATGTTAGGGATCAGCAAGAAATCAGGGAGCTAACTAAGCAACTGCACATTGAACCTGGAGAGAACAGCCTAGGGGTTGTTATGTGCTATTTAGCTGATTCCCAAATGAGTTTTCAGAGACTTCAAATACACAGTAAGAGATCTTCTATCTTTGTCCTGCAGAAAGGCTGGAAGACGGGAACCACATGCCTTTCAGTTGGGAGGACAACTCCTCATACTTAAACCGCCAGAATCAAAATACAATTGGAAGGTCTATCTCTTCTCCATCAACCATGATGTTGTCTGTTGGCCCAATGGTGAGAATTTTCATTTTCTTGATGTTGAAATACAATCCACATTGGAGGTTGTAGTCTTTGATCTTTTCATAGCAAGCACTCCAAGATTTCCTTACTTTCAGCAGACAACGTTGTGTCTTCTGCATAATGCAGGTGGTTGATGAATCTTCCTCCGATCCTGATGTCACATTCTTCTTCATAAAATCTAGCTTCTTGAACGGTTTGTTCAGCATAAAAGATTGACTAGGTGTGGAGAAATGATACAGCCATAACACACAGGTTTGGTAATTCTAGTAAATCTAGATTCTCTGTCTTGGAAATATAGATTCTCTAAGAATTTGAATTTATGCTTCACATTTTTTTCCCTTTTCATCAGATTTCATCTACTGTCTTACTGATCAGTACGGTCAGAAATGGCATCTAGGCACTATCTGATTGTTCTGATAACAAAGTAGAGGTGATAGTTTACGTAGATAATTAGTTCTTTACTAATTCTTGGGTTTCGTTCTTGTTTATTCCAAATAAAGACCAATAGCTGTATCTTAGATAGCTGCTTATAAGCTTTTAAGACTCTAGAGACTACTCACTCACATAAATTTCCAGGACTTATGTCAGTTGTCTTGTTCATCCCACAGGACCACAGCCTTGTGTTGGTGGCCCTTACCTTGTGAAAAATGGTTTTTTTCCATCATCTTATATCTGGCTAGGAAAGTCCCAAACACCTTATCAAGGTCTAGATTCCCCTCGAAAAATGGTTTGATGTTGCTACAAACAAGAAATTGCGCCCAAAGTTTAACATCAAAATGCTTAATGCTTAACATTTCAGCTAGGGAAACATTCATCATACGTTTTAGCAATTGTCTGTGATGGTCATACAAAATCAGTATGTTCAAAGTATCTCTAACTTTAGGAGCTGCCTCCCAAGAACAACTGAGGACAAGTACACTCCTCAAGTGCTAAGCCTGTCTCCTGCCATCTGGGCCCATGGGAGCCAGGAAATCCCTGGAAGTAGGCCTTGGAGGTTGAGAGTTCAGATGGCTGATTTTATGCCATCCTTTTTTTTTAATATTTTATTATTATTTTTTTTTAATGTGTGTGTACTGTCAAATCAGATCTGACTGGTACAGGAGGAGATTGTCCCCCCTTCCTCGGCAGAGCATCTGGTGGATTTGAACCGTGCGCCTCTGGGACTGCAGTGCAGCTTCTTGCCACTAGGCCACCAGAGCTCCCCTTGCCATCCTTTTTTATAGTGATTAGATGTCAGTGTTTGTTGCTTATTGAGAGCACATTCCTGTGCAAGTGATGGTCACGTTACCATTGAGGGGTATGGTTCTTTCTACCTTTAGTGAGAGGAGCAATTATTGTGCTATTGTTCATATTGCTAAGGTAGTCTCAAGTTATTGAGATACAAGCAAAAGATGGGGGTCAGAGTGCACCACTGCTTTATCAACTCAAAATTGACCTTGTTCTGTCTAAAGAACTATTTGTGCCTTTTATGAAAAACTTCACATTGTCAATGGAGAAAGACTAAAAGCATTTTCCTTGTAAACAGGGGATCAGACAAGGTTGCCCACCATCACCACTTCTATTCAATATTGTTTTGGTAGTGCTTGCTAGGACAATATGACAAGAGAAGGAAATAAAAGCATCCAGATTGGCAAAGAGATGGCTAACCTGTTACTATATGCAGATGGTATTAGAGTATGCACCGAAAACTCCAAAGACTCAACAACAACAAAAACAAAACTGGTAGAGTTAGTAAGCCAATTTAGTAGAGTGACAGGATGTAAGATAGATACCCAAACGTCAGTAAGATTCCTCTACAGTAAGAAAGATTCCTCTACAGTAACAAAGAGAACTCAGAGAAGGAAATCAAGAAAGTAATACCATTAATAATAGCCAGCCACAAACTGAGATACTTGGGAGTGAACCTAACTAGAGACCCAAAAGCCCTATACAAAAACAAAAACAAACAAAAACCCAAAAAACCCCCCAAAAAAAACCCCAACAACTACAGAACATTTCTGCAAGACACAATAAAAGACC
The DNA here is from genome assembly GCF_000299155.1 of Elephantulus edwardii. Taxonomy (NCBI): domain Eukaryota; kingdom Metazoa; phylum Chordata; class Mammalia; order Macroscelidea; family Macroscelididae; genus Elephantulus; species Elephantulus edwardii. Next base: position 10,322,938 of record NW_006399814.1, read on the forward strand.
TAAAGAAATGGAAAAATGTACTCTGTTCATGGATAGGAAGACTTAATATTGTGAAAATGACAGTCCTACCAAAAGCAGTCTACATGCTCGATATAATCTCAATCCAGACACAAAATCAGTTTTTCCAGGAGATTGAAAGGGAAATTTTCAAATTTATTTGGAGAGGCAAGAGACCCAGAAAGAGCAAAATACTTCTGAGAAAAATGAAGTGGGAGGCATAGCACTCTCCGACCTCAAAACTTACTACAAAAACTTACTAGTAACAAAAACAGCATGGTACTGGTATAGTGACAGTCACATATACCAATATAATAGAATTGAGAACTCAGAAATAGATCCAGCTATCTATGGAGAACTTATATTTGACAAAGAAATCAAAGCTATCAAATGGGGAAAAGACAACCTCTTCAACAAATGGTGCTGGCAAAATTGGACTGCTACCTTTGTTGTGCCCCAAATCTAGTTTCCCCCCAAGTCACCAAGGAGCTGACACCTATGCAAGGGCAAGAGGGAATTTATTTCAGATTCTAATCCGGGCCTCGCTCAAACCCAAACCGTGCTGATTGAGCAGGGGAAATGGTGCAGCCCCGATTCTGGGCTGTCTTGCCTATTTAAAGGGGAAAGCCCGCGAAAACAGGGCGATACAGGATTGGCTGGTTCAAAGGAAGGGCGCGAAAACGGGGCGATACAGGATTGGCTGATGTTTGGGTGGGGGCTCTTTTTCCCCTTCCCCCACCACTTTCAGTTTACTGCTCTAGAGGCTTATACATTTTAAAATGACATATTGGTTACAAAATGGAGTCCCTCATTCCCCTCTTCTTCTGCACCCTAACTCAATCATGAGCGCTTTCTTCTTCGTTCTCTAAGTAATGGTATTGAGACCGCATAACTATCAACTGGATTGTTCCTATCCTTTCTTCAATTAAGTTGAGTATTCTGTTAATTATACAGGGACCTAGGGTTAGGATAAGCATCAGGGCAGTGAGGGGTCCAAGAAGTGGAATAAGCCATTTACCCCAGGATGTTTTCCACCAGTTAAATAAATT
>NW_006399814.1:10326131-10332578 GCF_000299155.1 Elephantulus edwardii
GAGATGGCATTTGTCAATTGACTAGCTTTGCATTCAGACACGATGTGGTCAATTTTGGACTGCATGCCCCGAATCTTGACTCCTTCTTGTCTGATGAGGTCCTGCCTCTTTCTGGTGCCCATGTGGGTTGTCCAGTATATCTTGGTTAGGAGCTGGTCTCCCAATTTCTCGGGTAATATGACTTTATTGTTAGCAGTATACCACCATTTTTGGAGGTATTGAGTCACAGGCAACTGAGTACACCATTTCTGTACCACATCCTAGTTGTTGTTGTTCAGTGCCTTTGAGTTGAGTATAAACCTTGTCCTATCCTGTGCCATCCTCACACTTCCTGACACATTATATAAAGCGTATTCTATCAGTCATGAGGTCAGTCCACCTGGTTGAGGGTCTTCCTCTTCTTTGCCAACCCTCCACCTTTCTGGGCATCGTGTATCTCTCCTAGCAACATTTCTGCAGGATGTGAAGAGAAGCCTCATCACCTTTGCCTTCAAAGAGGAGTCTGGCTGTATCCTCTCCAAAACATATTTGTTTATTCTCTGGCAATCCATGGGATGTTCAGTGCTCTTTTAGAATAGCACAGCTCAAGGGTATCAATTCTTCTGTTATCCTTATTCAATGCCCAGTTCTCAGATGCATAGCAAGTGATCAGAAAAACCCTTGGACTGAACGAGATGCACGTTAGTACTCAAATGGACATCATTATAACTCTTCAGTAATTTTGAGAGGTCCCTACTGCAGACTTTCCCAGTGCAATAAATTTTCTAATTCCCTGACTGCTGTTGCAAAGTGTGCTAATTGTAGATCCAAGTAGGATGAAATTGTTGAGTTTCAATCTTTTCTCCATCTATCATGATGTTGCCTATCTGTCCAGTGGTAAGAACCTTTATTTTCTTGATATTGAGATGCAGTCCATATCGAAGGCTGTATTCTTTGATCTTCTGCAACAAGTCCTCTTCACTTTAAGTAAATAAGGTTGTGTCATCTGTATTACACAAGTTATTGATGGGTCTCCCTCTGATCCTGATGACACATTCCTCTTCATAGAGGAATTTTACTAAATCTTGCAGTCTGAAATTGACTGAATGTGTATTCAAGGTGCATTAATGATAATTGATGACTGTAATGTAAAAGTTGGAAACAGTAAAGAATAGTTGGAAAATGTGGGTTTGGTGAAGGAAATGAAACTGGAAATAAAATTATAAAATTTTGTATTTTCTATAATGTATTCATTGCAAATACCTTTTTTAAAAAAAAAGGCACAAGTGGTGACTTTACACATGGACCTCACTTGTGAGTTTCATAGAAATCAAACTGACCACACCTGTGGAAAGAATCATTGGAGAAGCTAAATATCAGCTGTCAAAACTAGACCAATGTCAGACGGTGGGTCAGACCATCAATTACTTATATATTAGTTAAAGTTGAAGAAAATTAAAATAACTCCATGAGAACCAAGATATGATATTGAATCTACTCTATCTGAACTTTAAGATCATCTTAAGAATAAATTTGAAGCACTGAACACCAGTGATCGAAAACAAGATGAGTTGTGGGGTGATATCAAGGATGTCATTCATGAAGAAAGCAAAAGCCATTACAAAGGCAGAAGAGAAAAAAAAAAAAAAATGAATGTTAGAAAAGACTCTGAAAATTGCACTAGATAATTAAGGAGGCAAAACCTGTTGAAGTAAAAGAGCTGAACAGAAGATTTCAAAGGGCAGCTCAGAAGGACAAAGGAAAGTATTATAATGGAATGTGCAGAGAGATGGAATTAAAGATTAAAAAGGGAAGAACTTGCTCTGCATTTCTCAAGCTGAGAGAACAGAAAAACCAATTTAAACCTTGAGTCACAATATTGAAAGATGCAATGGACAGTATATTGAATAACCCAGAAAGCATTAAAGAAGATGGAGGGAATATACAGTCACTGCCAAAAAGAACTGACACTGAAAAATTTCAGGAAGTATCATATGAGCAGGAACAAATAAATAGTAATGAATGAAGAAGTTAAAGATGCATTGAAGGCATTTACAAAAAATAAGGCTCCAGGAATCAAAGAGATACCTATTGACTTGGATGCACTCACTAGTCATGCCAAAAAACTAAGAGGGCAGCTGTCTGGCCAAGGAATTGGAAGAGGTCCATATTTGTTCCCATTCTCAAGAAAGGTGATCCAACAGAATATGGAAACTTCAAACAATATTATTAATATCACATATAAGCAAAATACTATTGAAGAACATTTAAAAAATGGCTAGAACAGTACATAGAGAGGGAAATTTCAGAAGTTCAAGCAGGATTTAGAAAAGGTTGTTGCACCAGAGACATCAATGATGATTGTTGGATGGATCTTGGCTGAAAGTAAAGAATATCAGAAGAATATTTATTTATGGTTTACTGACTATGCAAAGGCTTGACTGTGTGGATCATAACATGTTATGGCTAATATTGAGAAGAATGGGAATTCCAGAGCCCTTAATTGTGCTCATGTGAAAATTATACCTAGGCCAGGAGACTGTTGCACGAACAGAGCAAGGAAACTCTATGGTTTAAAACTAAGAATGGAGGGCGTTGGAGTTGTATTCTATCTCCACATCTATTCAATTGTTATACCTACCACACATAAAATCCTTGTAGGTCTAAAGTGTCCAGCCTAAGTGTTTGCCTTTTCAGAAATCTTTACTGACTTTAATTTCTCCTTTTCTCTCAATCCAAAAGCATTATATCTACCTTTTGGCTTTGATCACTGTCATATCTCATATGTAAGCCTTTAACTTTGCTTTTGTTTCAAAAGCATGTGAACCTAGAAGCCCCCAAATATTTTATACACCATAATAATTTAGGAAACTTTTCTCAAAAAAGTGTACATGCATGAACCCAAAGACTTTTCTTCAGAGTGTATAGAGTGAAGTCCAGATGGTTGTGCTCTTCAAAAAGTAATACAACAATGACCCAGCTAATGCACTGATGGGAATATATCCCAAGGAGATCAGAACTGAGACATGACTACATTTATGTTCATAGTAGTGTTATTCACAATGGCAAGAACGGAACAGCTCAAATGTCAAAAGCAAATGAATGTATTAAGAAATTGTGGTACATTCACAAAATGGAGTACTATGCAGCCCCCAGGAACAATGATTTTGTAAAATACTATATTAGATAGGAGAGTCTAGAAAGCATTATGCTGAGTGAACTAACTCAGTCTCATAAGGACAAATACTGCAAATGGCCATTATTACGGAAATATAGTGATAACTAACAAGTAAGATGTGTATAAGTGTCTAAGAGGGGGAAAGGGGATGGACAGAAATCATTAGGATAACAGAGTTTATCAGGGGGATTGAGAAGATGGGGAGAGAATGGAGTTGGAACTTAAAAGGACAGTGTAATAATAAACATACATTAATGGTAATTAATTATATGGGATATAGTATATAGGAATCATTGTATGAAACTCAATGAAATACAGTGTAAATGAATTGTATGAAAACTAATCAAAGAATAACGCAACAAAACAACGACAAAAAATTTCACAGGCAGGATTGAAAATCCATGGACTTGTAAAGCATTACGAGTTTCACAAGGTTCAGTCCATTCCCTAGGTGACTCCAATGAGGTTGGAGTTAAGTATGCCACGTCTGGAGTGACACCTCAGCACCTCTGCCTCATATCTTCATGATGTGGTGGATCTGGACCTCTCTCTCTTACCATCTCAGGAGGGTGAACATAAAAAATGGAACAAGTAAAACTCACTGTGTTTACAATGATTCTCAGTTGCTCCAAATCCAAGATAATTTAGATTCCACTTCTTTGGATGCTAGTAAGAAATTCCACTGATTCTTCACTAAAATCCATTCTCTCCTTCCAGACAACTGATTAGACTACATTTCCAATACAGCTCAATGTAGTCATATAACTGACTTTTTCTCCCTGCATGATGAGTGAAAACTTAATAGGAAGTCATAGTTAATAAAGTGAAACTAGAACAGACCAGAATTTGTAGAATGTGCTTAAACTGTAATAATAACCAGAATGAGAAAAAGGTTGATGCCTTGCTAGAAATGTAAACTCATAATGAAACCCATGAAAAATGGAAGGATACAACACTACTTTGAATATATGCCACTCTTCACAATACTGGCAATAATTCCCACTGGCAATAATACCCAGCATCAAGCTCCTGAAAGAGTTCACCATGCTTGTCTCAAGTCTCTCATTCAAAGGTTTCAATAAATTTTTTTCTTGTGTTAGTTATAGCTAATATTAGATGGATCTTGGCTGAAAGCAGAATGTCTATCTATGTTTCATTGACTGTGCAAAGGCATTTGACTGTGTGGATCACAACAAACTGTGGTTAACTGAGAGGAACAGGAATCCCAGAACACTTTGTGCTTATCTAAAACCTATACCTGGACCAGGAGGCAGTTGTCAGAACAAGGTAAGGAAACACTGCATGGTTCAAATTTGAGAAGAATGTATGCCAGGGATGTGTCCAATCTCTATACCTTTGCAATCTATATGCAGAACAGATTATCTGGGAGACTAGGATCTATGAGGAGAAATATGGCATCAGGATTAGAAGAAGACTCATCAACAATCTGTGTTATGCAGATGACACAACCTTGCTTGCTGAAACTGAGGAGGTCCTGAAGAACTTGCTGCGGAGGGTCAAGGACTGCAGCTTTAAACATGTATTGGAGCTCAATATCAAGAAAACAAAGATTCTCACCACTGAGCCCATTGACATCATCATGATAGATGGTGAAGAGATTGATATTGTTAAGAGTTTTACTTTGCTTGGCCCTACAATCAACACTCTTGGTACCAGCAGCCAGAAAATTAAAAGATGAATTGCATTGGGAGAGTCTACTGTCAGAGACCTCTCCAAAGTACTGAAGAGCAACAATGTCATTCTGGAGACTAAGATGAACCTAATTCAGTCCACAGTCTTAGCAATTACTTGCTATGCATCAGAAAGCTGGACAATGACTATGGAAGATAGAAAGAGAATAGATGCCTTCTAGCAGTGCTACTGGAGAAGATTATTGAATATACCATGGACAAACAAACAGGAGAACAAACTGGTTTGTCCTTGAGAGGGTGAGATCAGGTTGTTCCTTGGAGGCAAGGATTCTGAAGCTTTGTCTAACGTACTTCAGACACATTGCAAGGAGGTACTAGTCCTTGAAGAGGTACATCATGCTTGGGATGGTGGAGAGACAGCACAGGAGAAGAAGACTCTCGATGAAGTGGATTGATGCAGTGACTGGGGTAATTGGGATAGGTGTGTCAGAGACAGTAAAATTGGCACAGGATAGAGTAGGGTTTAGGGCTGTTGTACATGGTGTTGTTATGAGTTGCAGGTGACTCGATGGCACATAGCAACAACATTAGCTACAGCTCAATTTCACTCAAATGCTAAAAATTCAGTTAAAAAATCCAATTCCATAGCATTAGTCATGACTGAAGCCATATAAACCAGTTTAAGGCTTGGACAAAACTTGTAAAATACTTCACCTTGGGCAAATATAGGGAGAAATTGCTGACATACAAGTAGGTAATAACCAATCAGCTAAAAGAGAGATATTCATATTCACTCATTCGTCCTTGGCTGTGGACTTCAATCAGATGCTTATCAGAAAGACTAGGACAGGGCACAAGACTGGGATGCAATCTTTTAGTTCTCAGATAAGTAAAGTTTTCTTAGACAAGACCAAAAAATGAATTCTTTAAAAATATGATATATTACATTTTATGAAAAAAATCTTATGCTATTCAAAAATATTATTGTTGTTATTATGTGCTAGCAAGTTGACTATGACTCATTGTTGTATGCCATTGAGTCAAAACCAACCCATAACTCACCCTCCAGCGCATTCTCAGAGCCAGTAAATTGTGTGAGAGGAGATTGCCTATCTTTTTCTCATAGAACAGCTCATAGATGTGAATCACATGTCTTAGGGACTGCAGCACAGCTTCTTACCACTAGGCCTCCAGAGCTCCTTAAATGACTCATACAACCAACCTGAACCTTGCCCTATCCTGTGTCATCCTCTTGATCTCTAATATGCTGTAACCCATTGTTACAGTCACTGTGTCAATCTCTCCTGTTAAGGATCTTCTTCTCTTTTTTTGGAAACTTTTTCTCCAGCACAATGCCTTTTCCCAAGGACAAGCGTGCTCCTGGGCGGAAGGGAAGCTGAAAGCAGCAGCCACCTCAGATAAGCAACGGACAGGAGTTTTTCACAGGTACCCGGGATTTCCGGTGGACACTCGGGCCGCAGAAGGGGAAACATAATCTACAGAGAAGTTCTACAGGACACGTCACCTTCCCTTGGAGACAGCACAACTAAACTTAAGAGAGACACTGGTCAAAAGAAAAATGTCAGCAGTCAACGTTTTTGGAATCACAGAAGCCAAGAAAGCTTAAGATACAAACTG